>NW_009706348.1:358-26752 GCF_000703405.1 Apaloderma vittatum | reverse complement strand
AAGAAAAAAAGAGAAAGGGGAGGGGGAAGGGGAAGAAGGAGGAGGAGAAGGAGGAGGAGGAGGAGGAGAAGGAAAAGGAGAAGGAGGAGGAGAAGGAGAAGGAGAAGGAGAAGGAGAAGGAGAAGGAGAAGGAGGAGAAGGAGAAGGAGGAGGAGAAGAAGAAGGAGAAGAAGGAGAAGAAGGAGACGAAGGAGAAGACGAAGGAGAAGACGAAGGAGAAGACGAAGGAGAAGACGAAGGAGGAGAAGAAGGAGAAGAAGAAGAAGAAGAGGAAGAAGAGGAAGAAGCGTAACAATAAGAAATAGGAACAACAGTAAGATGAAATCACACAGTGTTTGCACAGGTTTGCTAACACTGGCTAGGTAGGTTAAGTAGGTGAGGAAGAGGCTGGTATTCAGCCTGGAGAAATGGTACTAATGCAAATTTTCAGGCTGTGTACTAACACAGGTTGGTCTTTAAATGTGGTGACGTGCTGACAGGATTGTCACTTTTTGATGGTAAAGACTTGAAACAACAGGAAAAAAAAATAAAACTCTCTCGAGATCTACATATGTTAGTTTTACTGCAGAAGGTGATAAAACTGCTGGAAGCAAGCAGTCTCCATGCAGAATTATTGCAGTACAAAATGCCTGGAAGTGAGACATATTAATTTTACTAGGTTAATTTTGTCAGCGGTGAAGGGTTTGCGTTGTTTTGGGTTTTTTTCTTGCAAGAAGGAGGACAAATTATTAATATTTACCATCAAGAAGACTGTACTTCTAATTGGTGTTCAGATACGATACCTAAATTGCCATCAGAAGATAGAGTGTAGGCTCAGAGTGTAAATTAGGTGCTTCTGAGGAAAAGCATACAGCTCTTTCTGCATCTGTTAATAGGAAAGTGGAACAATCTCACCATTGTGCATGGAGGTTTTTTAAAAAAAGTGAAGCATATGGTACAGAAGAAAGGTATATGCTTGTTGCCACTTTAGGAAGCTTGGGATTTAATAGCTTAATAGCTGGGTGAAATTTGGCCATAGTTTACTACGGTAATAATTAGGTAATCAAAAGAGATATCTAGGAACAAAAGAGTGAAACTGGATGGCTCAACAAATTGATAAAAAGCTTTTAATTATGACTTTTTAAAACACGTTGAAATACATTCAGGTGACCAAGGAATACTGATTTTGAGACATAATTTCATAATCAGTTCCAAATTATCAAAAGTAACTAGACATTTTGAGTGCTTATTCTAAGTATGTAAATATATAACACGTGAAACAGTCTTGGGGATTTTATTATGTTTTTTTAAAGTTGCATGATGGCATTTCCTGAAAGTGGGACTTTTTCTGGAGTCCATGGCGGAAGTAAACTGTCATTTAACTTCAAAAAAGGGGAATAAATCTTATAGTGACGCTTTTCAATGTAAGGACGTTAGTCAAGATCCAAGAGTATTTGTATATCATTTGTGATTCACGAATACAGAACATAAATTAATGATGGTGCTTTTTTGCAATATATATGATCTTTCCAGGTCCCTTCCAACCCTTAACATAATGTAATTCTGTGATTCTGTGATATAAGACAAATTACAAGATTTGATAAACAGGAGAGTGCAAGGCAGTTGATAGTGTTGTTTAGCTTGAGAGGAAGTAGTCTCAGTCTGTAAATTATATAATCATTATGAGATCTATTTTTTTTTCTGTAAGAGTGGTAGCACAGAAGAGTATTTTTTAGGATTAAGTGACAGTAGGTGATTAAGTTAGTCCGCTGGTTGGTAGTTCCTACCAAAAAGATGATGCAGAAGATGTGCTGCTTGTTGGAAGCTGACATTTGATGGTGGATGTGTTGCTGCAGAGAAGGAGGACATGTCATGTGGGAAAATGAAAAGTAGCTTCCACTGCACGCAGCTGAGAGGAGGATTCGAAGCGACGGACAGGATAAATGAGCTTGGCAGGTGTCTTATGACTTTATACAAATGAGAAGATGTTTTTTGCAAAGCTGCATTCATGAGTGTTTCTGTAATTTCCTCAGTGAGCGGATCAGAATCTTGGTGAAGGGCAAGGAAAGCGGTTACAGTCGCTAGGATTGGAAAGAAGTAAAATCCACGTGTGAACAATCCACATGTGAACATAGAGACAATCCACTCTCAGAGACGACACCCAGGTTACACACCTTCCTGGTGATGGTGGTGATCGTGAGGTTCTTGATGAACAGGGATGAAGTATTTGGAGAAAGCAGGGCATGAGGAATTTCCAGTTTATTCATGTTCAGGCTGAGCTGGCAGCTTGACATGAGAGCTCTCAGAGGGGCATGAAAAGCTAGCTCTGAGTTATTCAGCCAAGAATCTTTATCGGTTGTATTATAGGGTAAGAAACACTTACTACCATGTCTGTGAGCAAAGGTTACAATGCATAGTATTATTTGCTTCCCCTAATTTATTACACACTTCCCAATTCATCAAAGCACAATTTCCTTTAGTTTACTGAAGCAACCCCTTATATTTCATATTTTTCCTCAGACAGAATTCATTCCCAACTTCATAAACTTTGTTCTTAAGAAATCGTGGGTTCAAGGTTTCTTGTAATGTCTTTTTCCAAAAAAAAGTAATACTTCACTTTTAGCTGATGTGGCAGTATTCAGTTACCTGTAGTCAGCAGCAACCTTTTGGCTTTAGTATTTCTTGACATACACCCCAAGAATAGCACGAGATATTAGGAAGTCCTGACTTTCACAGTTATAACCAAGACTGACATTCTAATACCAAGTCAAAGAAACTTTTCCCATGGGACAAACCCAGGCAATCCAGGTTTGGATATCTTCATCTGTGTAGTTCTTTAACACAGTGCCAGGAAGCCTTGCACATGCAAACCCATCATGTATTTTTAAGGCACATATCGACTGAATTCAACACATACTCTTCATTTCATGTGATGGAGATATGGGAGAGCCACAGCATCAGTATAGATGCTTCAAATTGAAGCAGACACACAGAATAATATTCTTTCTTAGGACCTTTGGACAACTTGACAGGGTGCAGGAGAAATCTGGAGTTAAGGCTTTGCTGGTCTGAGAAGTCTGATGCTGCTGTATTTTATGATAGAGACACAGATGGAGAGGCTGGAGCCCTGTGATCCTATGGAGTGTTGCAAGTTTGGAAAATTTACATTGCAAAACTGTTACACTTTCCAGTTCTCCATACATAGTTTATTTTGGGTCTAGTTTCCTTGTCAAATATTTTTGGAAAAAAGTTAATTGGGGATTGTAAAGTAATGAAGAGGACAAGGTGGTGACAGAGAGTTACTGAGTTACCATTTGATAAATGAAGTGATAAATAAGCAAATATTTTTCATTCCAGAAGAGCCAGATGTTAAGTATTTAATCTGTGAATTAAGAAAGTGGGCAATGGTTACAGGCTGCGGGGCTATATCTGGCAAAGCAGTGGTTTTGGAAGAGTGTCCTGGCATCCTGAAGAATCAGTGGAAGGTGATGGGGCCAATACAGCATTGTAGCTGAAGGAGCTGATGAGTCCTTGTGCAGGCAGGCAGAGGAATAGAAGAGTTTACTGCTGTATCAGGGCAAGCACAGCAAAAATATGATTCCAGTTTGGGCATTCGTATTTTAGTAAAAACAGTTAGAGAGGGCTCAAAGTTCTAGGAGAACTTATGAAAGACTAGAAAATCCCAACGTGGAGAGACACGTGAGGCTTTATAAGTGGCTTGTAAAAAAGTGACTTGTAAAAAAAAAAAAAAAAAATTGACTTGTAAAAAAACCCTTGTCATATCCATCACTACAAGAAGGATATTGAGGCACTGGTGCATGTCCAGAGAAGGGCAACAAAGCTGGAGAAGGGTCTAGAGCACAAGCCTTAGGAGAAGTGGCTGAGGGAATTGGGGTTTAGCCTGGAGAAAAACAGGCTGAGGGGAGACGTTCTCACTCTCTACAACTACCTGAAAGGAGTTTGCAGAGAGCTGGAGGTCGATCTGTACAACCAAGGAACAACCAATAGGACAAAAGGAAATAGCCTCAAGTTGCACCAAGGGAAGTTTAGATTGGATATTAGGGAAAAATTCTTTACTGAAGGGGTTATGAGGCATTGAATCGTGTTGCCCAGGGCAGTGGAGATATTTAAGAGTCGTGTAGACATGGTGCTTGGGGATGTGGTTTAGTTGAGGACTGGTCAGTGTCAGGTTAATGATTAGATTCAAAGATCTTAATGGTCTTTACCAATCTGGACAATTCTGAAACTGAAGAAAGTGGTGTGTGGTCAGCCTTTAAGGACTCCTGAAACAAGAAAAATCTCATGGTTAGGCATTGAAAGTTATAAAGATGTTCAGGGTGGGATTCCAGTGGCTAGATACAAACATCTCTATCTGAGCAGAATGTCTAGATTTCCTTCATAGCCAGTTGAGAAAAACTGGCGTTTCTAGGCTGCTATTTATCTCTTCCTAGGGTAGATGTTTAAGAGGGTTCCCATGAAGCATGCTGTGGATGTGCCTTTTGCTCTATTTTGACAGGATAATGTGTGTAGAGATGGGTATTGCAGCACTCTAGGTTAGATGAGAGGCATCCTTCTAGTATTCAGCTGGACATTTAAGCTAGACAAATTCAAACTAGAAGTAAAGGATAAATATTTTTAACAACATAACCTAGCGCTGAAATAACCAGTGATGGTGACAGATTGTCCATGACGGGAAATTTGAAAATCAAGATGAGAAGTTTCTGTAAAAGCTATGCTCAAGTTTAGCCACGGCTATTGGATCTGGAGAGACAATTCAAAACCATCATGTGGGTTGTGTTATCCAACAAAGTTAGAGTAGATTGTCCTGTCTATTCCTAAGAGTCACAAATCATATTTTGCTGGTGCAAAATCATATTTTGCTGTAAATGTGAAAATCCACATCGAGTGCAGGTCAGCAGCTTACCCAGTTTGAATTCCTGATGTTCAAGTGCATAGTTTCTGAGGAAATAATTTGCAAAATTTGTGGTAATTTGCCTTTCTAATACAGCAATTTCACTTCAGAGTTATAATTTAAAATACCTTCTCAGTGTAGTCTGATCTTTTCTAAAAAAATCAACATCATAACTGTGAAGCCAATTTTTAGGAGGGAGGTATTGATTATGTGACTTTTAGAAATAAATTTTGGATAATTCTTTATTTTAGAACAGGTAGATTAGAAAAAATCAGTATTGCTTTTAAAAGTCAATGGGATAAGCCTTATGTTCAAACCTTCAGAAAATTTGGGTCATTTTTTCTGTATATGGTATCTATACATTTTTATTATTTTTCATATTACTCTTATATTGAGAATAAAATGAACTAAATACACCATCTTAATTAGAGTAGTGTAAATAACAAGTTATTTCCATTCTTTGAATGACTCTGGTAAATTTCCATTGTGTCAACATAATTAAGATATATTAATATTAATCTGGTAAGTACTGTAACTTTACATAGTGGAAAAATAAAATAAAATGGAGCATGAGAACATTTTTCAATATCAGTTTAAATTTTAATACTTTATATTGTTGTGAAAAGTTATAAAAATGTGTTATTATTTTATTAGCCCATTAGGAAAACAACGCAGCAACAGATGCTTGTTACCCTGATTTTCTCAGTCTGTTTATGGGGATGTTTTATCAAAATGGGTCTTTTAAAAGTTATAAAGATGTAATACTCTCCTAAATTAGGTCATAAATGCCTAATGTGGAAAACTAATACGTTTTATTATTTTTCAAGTACGGGTTTATGTATATTAATATATGCAGCTGTTAGGAAGTCTGGAGTTTGTATAACAGAAACATATTGCATTACAAGATGTTAGTGTCTCTCTCTGAGTATGTGCGTTCTTTATGCATATACCCACACAAGTGTCTGGCACATGGAATAGACTTCATTGACATTTTGGCACAATATTATTTTCTAATATCACAGATTTAATTTTTTTTTAATGCATAAGAGTAAATGCAAAATATACGGAGCACATACATGTATTTTTACTCTGTGTTTGCCAAAATCTGTGCTGTAGCCACATGGACAGGTTGAGCAGGTAGATCCACAGAGATGCTGAAGGGAGTGGAACATCTCCCTGATGAGGAAAGGCTGAAGGAGCTGGGGCTCTTTAGCCTGGAGAAGAGGAGGCTGAGGGGTGACCTCATTAATGTTTTTAATTATGTGAAGGATGAGTGTCAAGAGGACGGAGCCGGGCTCTTTTCAGCAATATCCAATGACAGGACAAGAGGCAATGGGTACAAGCTGGAACACAGGAGGTTCCACAAAAATATTAGAAAACACTTTTTCACTGTGAGGGTGCCAGAGCCCTGGCACAGGCTGCCCAGGGAGGTTGTGGAGTCTCCTTCTCTGGAGACATTCAAACCCTGCCTGGACATGTTCCTGTGGGACCTACTGTAGGTGATCCTGCTCTGGCAGGGGGGCTGGACCAGATGATCTCTAGAGGTCCTTTCCAACCCCTGACATTCTGTGATTCTGTGATCTAAAACGCATGTATCAACAACATTCCCTTCCAGCATCAGCAATTGTTTCTGCAGGAATCATAGAATCATAGAATGGTTTGGGTTGGAAAGAACTTTAAAGATCATCTAGTCCCAACCCCCCTGCCATGGGCAGGGACACCTCCCACCAGAGCAGAATCCTCAAGCCCCATCCAGCCTGGTCCAGCCTGGCCTTAAAAACTTCCAGGGATGGAGCTGCCACAGCTTCTCTGGGCAACCTGTGCCACGGTCTCACCACCCTCTACTTAATCTCTAATCTTAATCTACTCTGTCCTAGTTTAAAACCATTACCCCTTGTCCTATCCCTACACTCCCTGGTAAAGAATCCCTCTCCAGGTGTCCTGTAGCCCCTTCAGGTACTGACGGGGCACTATAAGGTCTCCCCGGAGCCTTCTCCAGGTGAACAACCCCAACTCTCTCAGCCTGTCCTCACAGCAGAGCTGCTCCAGCCCCTCGCATCTCCTCTGGACTCGCTTCAGTGTGTCCGTGTCCTTTTTATGTTGGCGATCCCAGAGCTGAGTGTGGTACTGCAGGTGGATAAACCAGTTTTCAAAGATTGCCCTTGCTGAACCTCAGACTTCATGTTTTCATTGATGGAGGCTTTTAATGGTCACCAAAAAGTGTCTAAAGTAGACACCAAATGTAGCAATCATGGGAGTGCACCAGATCAATAGGGGCCTGTTTCCCACACACACATACCTTCCCTTACTAATTTATGTATATGTGAAAAATCTATGTATAGCATTATTTTGTTATAGAAGGAAAACAGGATTGCACAGTTTTGTGACATTTTATTCTGATTATTATGGCATTGTTTGGCCACTTATACTACCTTATTTTAAAAAAACACCACGACCAAACAGGACTATTTATGCTTTCTCATATTTAGGCCTTCATACTTATGAAGAACCGTTAAATATATACAAAACTATTTTGCTATCCTTGAAATACTTCCTTCAAAAGACACCTTTTTTTCATGAAGTTTACAAAAACCTTGTCAGTAATTAGGTTGTCAGTGTCTTGATATCAGTCAGACACTGTACATTTTTTTCCTTGCATTTTCTTCTTTTTTCATCTGTGTATTTTTTTCCTCTCACATGAAGATCATTAATGTCTTTGGAAGAACTTTTGTTTGTAATTCCTTTTGTAATTTAGACAATAGGGTCATAGGCTGTGAGTATGGACTCAGCACTGCAGTGTTAAATGGTTTTAAATGTCATAAAGCAGCAATTTAAGTAAAAAAAAAATAGTAATAGCTACTTTTAATATATGCAATGTGAAAACTCAACTTTGAACCAGGAGAACCAAGTTAATCACTAGTATTTGAAGCTTCGTCTTTAGTATTTGAAGCTGTGTCTTATACCAAGACCAAAATATCAACAATCCTAATCATGATATTAAGGAAACCTCTTTTTTCTTGCTAGGACTGGTCTCACCATGCATGATTTCCTATAACATTGAGCATATGGAATCACTGCAGACTTCTGTCCACACACACTTTTCAGCTTTCTGTCTGTAAGAACTGTGATACCCAAATCCCTCTATATTCAGAGGAATTTTCCATTCAGTGGACTGCAAGTTTGGCTCTGCCCATAAAACCCTTCTTTCTTCAAATCCTTGAGCAGTTTGGTCTAAGTTTTGGTTCGGGGGACATGGGAGTGATGCTATTTCACTCACTTCTGCATCTGAAGTTTGGAGATATCTGGGCCAGAGTTGTGCTTTTGCCCTTATGCTGGTAATTCTCCATCTTCTTTAGTCTTACATGTATTTCCTGTGAGGATTAGAACGTTTGCTCTCTTCTCATATTGCCCAGCAGATATTCATCTCTTTTTTGTTTTCACTTAACGATTGGTGTGGCGTGATACTGTCCTCGAGGTGACATGTATTCAGGTTTTCAACATATGTTGGACTATTGTCTCATGTCATTTGGGATCTTTCCACAGAGAAGCATCTGAAATAGGAGATTTGCAGAAAAGGGCCTGGGGGTCCTGGTGGGCACCAAGCTGACCATGTGCCAGCAATGAGCTCTCATGGTGGCGTCCTGGGCTGCATTAGGCAAGGCGTTACTCGCAGATCAAGAGAAATGATCCTTCCCTCTGCTCAGCACTGGTCAGACCCATCTGGAGTGCTGGGTCCTCTGTTGGGTTTCCCAGTGCCCCCTCAGGAGGACTTTATCAAAGATCTATAAATACTTGATTAAGGGAGGAGTGAAGAAGGCAGACAGAGATTTTTTTCAGTGGTTCCTTGTGAAAGGACAAGAGGCAATGGGCACAGTATAGGGAATTGCACTTAAAAAGTAAAAAACTTTTTCACTGTAAGGGTGATCTGACATGGGAACAGTTCCTGTTCGGTCCCCGTATGTTGCCTGATCTAGTCGAGAGGTGACGTCCCTGGTGACAGGGAGGCTAAGTTAAAATGATCTCTAAGGTCCCTTCCAGCCTAGGCCATTCTATGATTCTGTGATTGCCCAGAGAGGCTGTAGAGTCTCCATCTTTGGAGATATTCCAAACCCAAGTGGAACCATCCCTGAGGAACCTGCTCTAGGTGATCCTGCTTTGAGCAGAGGGTCAGACTAGACAATCTCTGGGGGTGCCTAATAGCCACAGTGAGTCTGAATTGCAGAGTTGTTGAAAGCACATTCAGGGATTTTGTAAAATCAGGTTTTATGTCTCACCATTATCTGGATACAAGACCTGCTTTCAAAAGACTTCATAGATGTACCCGTTACAGTTCAAATCACTCTGTAACACATTTGCCTCTCTTCTAATCATGTTAGGAATTGCACATGGAGCCTGCATGCCATATAGTTTTAATTAACTTAATTGATCGCAGTAGCTGTGCTGCCAGCCTCCAAAGTGTTGATAGGACTTCACCGGAAGCTCAGCTAGTCTGTCATCATCTGGTCTCAAAATGTAGTTCAGATGATCGTCTCCTTTCCGAACTGCAGGTTTTTATGAAGTCTGAAATTCAAGTCAATGTCTAAAAAGGCTGAATTTCCTGACATTTTCTACTTATCAAACTTTGCAGGTTGGTGACACTGCTGGAGTGTCCTGGATGTAATTCATGTTTATGAAGTAGGTTCTACAGAGGCATTGTGAAACACCTGATGGTTTCATTACCAGGGATCCACGGTCAAAAAAAAGTTTAGGCAGTCCTCCTGCCAGGAGTTTATGCTTCAGGAAAGATCAGTCAAAGGCGAGATTTACAAAACTAAAAACCTGAGATGTGTTTTTCTGAGGGGGTTTCATAAGAAGTTATTGTTCCTGGTGGCTGGATATGCCTGTTGCTTCGTGACAACCCGATAACATATCTTAGGGCTGGCTCCTGTCGAGGCGTATTTCTTAATTTAGCACCGAGGCAAAGCGTTCATAACAAAGTCGAGCAAGACTCGGTAAACAATTATTTTATGGCTTCAAGGTTATTTTTTGAGATATCTTTCCTGGATTAAAAGCTTCAGAAGCAATTTGGTTATCTGCTTGTTGCTGCTTTCTAACCCAAACTGAAAGGCATTAACACTTAGTGGTACACTTCTTCATTAATAGAGTATATCTTCTCTATCTGCCTTCCCCAGAAGAATGGGAGGAATAATGGTAATAATTCAAGATTCTCTCTGAAAGTCTTTTTTCTCCACTGCACAGCCAGATTAATTTCAGGTCTCCACACGCTGCTAATTCCAATCCTGGTGCTGTCAGGGGAGAGTGCTGAAAATGGCATTTTCTGAACTACAAGGTGCGTTGCTCATTCAGAGATGCTTCCCCCAAGCTGCGCGTGTGTGTGCCGAAGGACCAGGCTGCGGGGCCACCCACGTGCTCTTACTCAGCGGGGACCCAGATGGCTGCAGCTGTACCGGCTGGCTCACACTCTAGGAGGGTGCTGCTGCAGCAAATTTCAATGTTACGTGTGTTTTTAAAAAATAACGGTATTTGGGGGTAGGTAAGCGGTGTAGGATGCACTTGCAGAGGATGCAGTCCGGTGCTTCAACTTGAACATACTCTTGTGTGGTCTAAGAAGCCTCCAGGATGGTTCTTTGCCTTCTCGCACATTTGTAAATGTAATGTTTTTGTCATCCCACGCGTGAGCGGGAGGTGAACGCTTTTTTGAACTCCTCTTTGTCTGATTTGTAAGATGTGTAAATTCAGAACACCTATACTTTGGGTACTTAATTTCTCCTGCTTGTAAGAAGAGATCTGTGCACTCTTGTTTTCATACTGAGAACTCCTGGCTTTAAGGTGCAGGAACTGGGAGAGTTGCCTGTATGGCAAGTTGCTCAGAATATTGCTTTCTGAACTTTGCAGTCATTGAAAAAAAAGGAAATATATTTTCAGGAGTTTCAGTTGACAGTCTGATTTGTTGACAACTGGCTTGATATTTAAAGGAAGCCAGTAATAATTTATCATTTGATGAAAATGTTCATGATTAGCCATTCTTTTTTTTTTTTTTCCCCAGAAAGCTCAACTTTATATGGCTAATAGTTAAAATAATAAATATAATCAAATAAATTGTGGAGATTTGTATGGTTAAACTGAAGTTCAGGTTTTTCAAAATGATGAGGTTGAAATCCATCTTGCCAAATGCAGGCACATAGGAGAACGCACTTCCAGAGATGCGTGTCCTTCCAAACAGCATATTTCTGAATACTGGCTATAAGTGGAGGTGGGGGTCACTAGCTCACATTGAGGGATGTCTGTGGTCTAAAATGAAAAAAGTTAATTGAGGTGAATGCACCCTAAATAAGCAGAAAAAATTTTGGCATGTCTTTTATTCATATAGAAGGTGCTGTTAGATGATGTATAAACTACATTTGTTTTATTAAGCCTAAATTTTTAGTAATCCCTGCTGGTTTTATGTTCTGAACACTATCTTCAGATTTTTATGGCATATCTCAGTACTTGTTGGTCATCTTAAAAGTGGTTTTGATATCCATTATGCCTCTGAATTTCCTTACCAATTTTATAATAATTTTTTATTAATTATGTAAATATGTTCTTTCCATTCTCAGTGAATAAAATATACAAATATGGATTTTTAAATGGAAGTTGAGAGAAGAGCTGGAACTTCATATACCAAAAATATTCTCAGCTTTATAAAAAAAGTAAAATAAACAATAAGATATTTTTCTCAGTTGCAGCTATGAGAGATCTCATTTATGACAGTAATTAGTAAAAGTATTTTAAGATAGGAGTTGGTTTTTCTGTGGTTTTTTTAATCTCATGCTAATAATAAGTATTTGAAAAATCTACATAGACAGAATATTTTGTTTCTAAAAATACTGTATGAGTTTTTAAAGTTTTTTAGAAGTTTTATTTAACAGCAGCAGAAGTTCTGTGCAATGTTATTACACCCTATGCCTTTAAAAAAGTTACGCATTAAGACTTAGATAGGAAAGGAACTGCATTTTAAATGTATGCTTAACAGGAATCAAATTCAATGCACAAATATAGAATACAACGTACAAATATAGGAAGAACACGGCACCCAGAAGTTTAAAGTAATTGATGGGTTTGGAAGTTCATTATCTTATTGAAGATTTCTGTCATTTTTTGCTCATGTTTGTTAAAATCACACCCCAAGGCTCTCAACTGGAACTTGAAACCTCATTGGGCTAAGCAGTCTGTGATCGCCAGTCTCCTTTGAGATGTGTGAAGTGGATTAAAAAGAGGAATATTTAGTTGATGCTGCCAAGGACGGTGATGGAGAGGCAGGATCAGACAGAAGAGGTGAGAGAGCAGTCCAGAGGCAGATGTAAGCACCACTGGTGCACATGTCAGTAGCTCAAGCCAGCACAGAAATTACCTAAAAATAACATGGAAGATAAATAGAAGGCGGCTGAATTACTGCAGCCCCAGAGAAAAGGACTGAAGAAGTCGGGCTCTTAGCTGGAGATCCTAAAGGGATGACGAGAAGTGGAAGGTGAGTGGGGAGAGGATAAAGTCACGGCTGCTAAAGGAAGCTGTGGTTTTAAGGATATACAACTGACCGCATCCAAAGCAGCTAAATAAACCAGGACAAGTAGGCTACGAGTGTACCCATTAGTGGGGATCCTGAAGCCACCTTTGTGTGCCTTGGGGAAGGGGACTAAGAGTTGTAGAGGCGGCAGCTGTTAAACCAGAAGAAATTTCTGAAAGAATTGAACATTTAGGTGTGCTGCTAATGAGCTGTAAGGCTTACTAAATACACAGCCATAACTGTTCTTATATATATGCATAATATAAATATCACATTGTATAATAGCTGTAAGACAATCCAGAGCATTTCCGGGGGATTATTGCACATCTCGCGTAGTTTAAGTCATCGAGCCTTTTGGCTCCATGCCTTAAAACACTCTTAGAGACATGTTATAATCGTCCAGAAATGCACTGCCTGTTGCAAATTACAGCTTAAACCAAAATATTCAGTACATTACATACGTGCCCAAAATATACTACTTATCCAGGTAATGTGATGTGCATGTTTAAAAAAAAAAATAAAAAAAATCTAAATATAGAGAAGCTCAGCGTGCTCTTCCACAAGCTGAAGACTTTACCTAACCATCCAGAAGAGCTCTAGAAAGTTCTTGCTGGTTTGCAGTGTCATTTGCTTCTGCAGTTAATGAACTCATTGTCATCATCTTTGACCTTTTTCGTTCTTCCCTAATTATTGGCTTTGGTTATTTGATCTCTGCATTGCATCGTTGAAGCGCTCCCTATGTTTTGAGACACTCATATATGGGATGTAATTACAGCAGTGCAGTGTAAAGAATGTCACAAATAGCGTTCAAGACTGAACAGAGAAAATGGAAGGAAGAATAAGTAATGGGTAAAGCTCTAGCACAGTCACTATGATGTTTCTCTAAGGAAGAGATTTTCCTGTCAAAGAACTAGATCTGATCTAAGTGTTCATACACATACCTGTATTAAACTGTCTCAGTGATAGGATTAAATGTATTTACTATTTATTTTCTTGTCTTCTCTTACATGAGAGAAAAAATAGGAGACCTCTCTTTCATTTTGCTCAATCTCATGCTATTTTTTCCACTCTAAACTTTGCAATCCTGGGCTCTTCCCTCCCTCATCCTCATCAACAGATTTCTCAGCCTGATGTGGTTTTTTATTGATTCTGTCCATATTGGCCCTATGATAATTTGCTCTGAATCAAACAAAGCATTCCCCGCTACATAGGGTTAAGGAGTTGTCGACTGCCAGGCACACCTTATGTTAATTTTTTTCCCCAACCACCTTGTTTTTGTCAGATAAAATTGCAAGCAAAAAGCAAATTACAATGTTTTCTGATATTAACTGTAATATTATGTCTTCTTCCTTGTAGGCAATTTAGCCAAAGCTGGCAGGCTGCCCGTGCTAATGCGCAAGGACGCTGCTTTTCTGGGGAGTTGTGTCAGATAATGCAGTTAGCTTTTCTGAAAGCCAAGGCTACTCTTTTTTCCCCCTCGTTAGTGGAACAAGACCTTATCAGCATATAAACATAGCCTACACGGCAACACAAAGATACCTGTTTTGCCTCATATTCAGCTTCCTCAACAAAGCCTAGTTTTCCTGTGGGTATTGAAATAATAGCTTTTATGTCAGAAAGTATGCTCACTTGCACTGGGGTTATTAACTACTCAGTTAGGATACTTTTCCAGCTCTCTGAGCTGAGATTTTCAGAGGAGCTTAGGGAGTTGACTGCATAAAGCTGTGTCTGTACCAGGAGATTAACCGTGTCTGTGCTCCCTGACACGGATGGCCCATGTCCATACTATTCAGTTTTCTTACCCTCCAAAACCAGGTGACCATCTCCAAATTGCATCCTGAGAATGGTTTCTGGCCCCAGCGTACCTTTGACCTGTGTCCTGGCATTGGGGAATGGAAGTTGCCCTGTGCCAAAAGCATTCCTGGGGCTAGTCAAACAATTTAAGTGTAAAGGTTTTGGTTTGGTGGGGTTTTTTTTGTTTTGGGTTTGTGGTTTTTTTTTTGAGAGTCCAGGAATATTCTCTGGGAGTCTTTTAACTTGAGGTCAAGCCCATTGTCACTGACTGCTCTAGAGCCGAAGTCTTCAACCCTGCTGCATGTGCAGCCCTCATGGTGCTCCCACATGCTGTTTGATCTATGAAAGAAGATGCCTTCCTCTCAGGAACTTCATGTGGTCAGTTATGCTTTATAAGTCATTCTTAACTATTAAAGTATAGAAAACGCAGTCGTCTTTAAGATCTTCACACCTCTGTCATGTCGGATCCCTTTCAACAGCGTTCAGTATCTAAGACATCTTTTTATATGATGCTTATTAGTAATAGTAATAATAAGAAGGACGTTGATGATGATGTTGGCAACTTGCTGTTGACAAGTAGAATACAAACAAATAATATTTTTTTCCCATTATGCTTTGCTGTGAGAATATCTTATATCTTCTTTAATGCTATTGGGCGGATCAATGTCAATCCATGCTTGGAGAAGAGAAGGCTTTGGGGAGACCTTTTAGTAGCCTTCCAGTACCTGAAGGGGCTACAGGAAAGCTGAGGAGGTTACAAGGGTGTGTAGTGACAGGATGAGGGGCAATGGTTTTAGATTTAGATTAGATGTCAGGAAGTTCTTTACACTGAGGGTGGTGAAACCCTGGCACAGGTTGCCCAGGGAAGTGTTGGAGGCTCCATTGTTGGAGACATCCAAGGTCAGGCTGGATGGGGCTCTGAGCAACCTGATCTAGTGGGAGATGTCCCTGCTTACTCCAGGGCTATTGGACCAGATGGCCTTCAAAGGTCCCTTCCAGCCCAACGCATTCTATGAATGCCTGAGAAATGCTGGTACTCTTGTGTACCCCAGTGTGCTCTGTATATTTGCTGTTCGTTCCGGATGGTCAGAGACCTGCTCAAAAGCTTCTGTTGTTGTTTTGGTTCAGGTACTGGCTACCTATTGTGTAGACTGATAATGTTTCCACACAACCCTTCTGTGTTCTGTAGGCATATAATGAAGTCATAGCACTTGCTGCCTATGACATCAAAGCCTGTTGCTGCGAGAGCGTGCGTAATCTGCAGACAGTGATCCCATTGTGTGTGTAAGCAGAGAAAAGAGAAGGCAAGTTATAAAGCAGAACCTTTCTTACTTACACAGGAATGTCTTAATAACCAGCAGATTTTGGGAAAAGGGCTGGAAAAATAGTAAAAAGATAAATGTATTTGGTTTAATGTTGTGAGTTTTATTTTTTTTTAACAAGTACAAAAGTTTATTTCTACGTATTAAAACATACGCTTGAGTTTCAGGCAGGATCCAGAGGGAACTATTGCCATTTCTGATCAGTGCTTGTCAGGATAATTTTTATTATTTTTTTTTTTAACCCCCCTGTCCTCCTATGGTACTATTACTGCTAACCTCCTTAGCTGCACACTTGGAACAACCCGGTGCGATAGCTTTACTACAAAGAGCTCCTGTGTATTCCAGGAGTCAGGATATAGCACTCTTCTGACAGAAAATGCCCTGTAATGAAGGTGAAGCTTAAACATTATTTATTCCAAATACAGGATCTTTCCATTTGCGAGTTTATAGAGGCTGAGAAATTGTTGAATTTGGAGATTTGCAAATACAAATTACAAGCTCGACTCTGAAAATATTCCCTCCTGGAAAACAAGTCATATTCCCTCCTGTGAGCATTATCCTTAGGCAGCATTAGATGGGCACAGAAGGCATTTCTAAGGTGGACAGCTTCGCTCGTAAAGACACGGCACTGCCCACGCCTGGAACGAAGCAAATAAAACATTTTGATCCCGCGCTGGGGTACCTGGAGAGAACAGACTGTCACTTGTGTTGAGTTACGTGGAATATTTTTTGTGTCTCTTAACCAGGTCCGTTTTTTAGGCTGCAGCAGGTTAAAGTTAGAGTTGTGCAAACTTAGAGAAGTCTAAATCCAAATTAAGGCTGGCTCGCTTCCAGAAATGGCTGGAGCTGGCAAATTTAAATCATTTTCAAGTTGGAGCTGTTTTTTTTCTGGGTTTTATGTCATCACTTATGAGTTAAAACTGAGGAAAAACCTGGTCGTAACTGATTTAACCTCTTTTTGCCTCCTGCCTTGGTCCAGAGGCTTTTTTCCATATGTATGACTTGTTTGTTGAAAACTAACCACTGATGGGATTATATGGTGTGCTGAGTCTCTGGAATTGCCCATCTAATAAAACATGGGATTTAAAAGCTTTTATTTTAAACGTTATAGAGCATCAATTACTGAAGTATCTCAACGAAACTGGTTCTTAACACAGTTTCTATAAAATACATTGTTTTTCCACTTCATGTTTTTATGCTATCCAGACGTTAAATGACAATTTTAAAATTGACTGACATTGCCAAAACATTGGGAGGTGTCATGCTTCTAGCTTAAGGTCAGTAATAAATTCACATTTCTGAATTATTCCTGTGGTAGGGGAATAATTTATGTACATAATGAGCTTACAGGTGAAATCACTCTGAAGCGCCAAATTAGTGCCTAATTTTATGCCAATGGATTGTTATTATGAATGTGGATGGTTGTTATAAACTGATCTGAGAGGCTCTGGAGAAGAGGACTATGGTCATAGAATCATAGAATGGCCTAAGCTGGAAGGGACCTTAGAGATCATTTTAATCCAGCCTCCCTGCCGCCAGGGACGCCACCTCTCGACTAGATCAGGCAACACCGAATGGGAATCGAACCGGCGACCTTAGTGTTGTTAGCGCTATGCTCTGCTGACTGAGCTAACCAGACCCCTTGATTGTATCATGGGAATCCAAGGAAACAGTTTACTTCAGTGAAATAGAGTTGCGTGGTTAGACTTGATCTTTTGAAGAGCTGTCCAAACATTTACTTGCTCTCACAACGCCCTCATGAAGTAGAGGATAAATATTATCTCAGTTTTACGGAACAAGAAAGTGAGCACCAAGAGAGCCTGGATTAAAACACAGGAATTTGTGGCATGCAGTTGCTTGCTTAATCCATTAGGCCATGGTGTTTAATTTGTCAGTAGTCTCATGCTTTATAAACTGGACAAAACCTTTAAAATACCATTTAGTTTAGATAGGCGGGACTTCAGTTCTCTTTGAATAACATAGAGATGAAGCCATTTCACATCGTCATCATCATCATAGCCAGATTTGGTGAACTTGTTCCATATTTGTCTTAAAGTGAGGATTACTCTTAAAGATGATAGTGTGTTAAACAAATCCTTTCTGAGGGTTGAGGAGCTTAGAAAAGGGGATGGTATTTCCATGTTAAATTAACTAGATCATCATTTTAGCCTTAATTTACCAAAGCACATCTTCAGGGATTCAGTGTTGTACATATAATTATCCTGGTGAACGGTTCTGTCATGTTTGCAAGCAATGAGTTTACATTTGCTTTATGGAGATCAGAATTTATAAAGCATTTCTGTCATTTAAAGCAAGTCCTTGTGATGCTTTCTGGCACCCATAAGTTGGAACAAGACTGAAAAGCACTGTGGAGATGACAAAGGTTACCACCATTATCTCTTCCAAACTGCAGTGGAGCTGAAATGGTACAGGACAAGAGGGCAAATGTTGCAAACTGGAAAAATAGAAAAACAGAGCAGCATGAAATGTCAAACCACATTTTTAAGGCCCTTTTTACTATATTTCCATAAATGCATGAGGGAATTATGTTGCAAATACTTGAAACTGTTTATTTTCATTTTTGGCTTGATTTTCTAGCATTGAAAAAACCATGTCTAATGATCTTGAGCATTCTTAAAGAAAAAAATTATATTTTACATAATGGTTTGCATGTGTGAGTTCCCTCTGGCAAGAGCACTATAATTAGCCTGTCGTCTCTCAGAGAAGAGGCTATCTGTCTTAAAGATGCAACGGCAAGTCTTGGCTGCTAGAGCTAGGAGCAGAACATTGTGATTTTGTTAAAAGATAAACATTATCCCTTTTCACTTATTCATCTTCCTCCTCTTCCTGCTTCTTTGGCTTGAAGCTAGCCTGGAGAAGCAAAGGACAACTGAGTGCAAACAGTTTTCTTCCTTCCTCATTCAGCAAGCCATGGCGAAAGATCTTGGCTTCTTGACATCAATAACTTCGCTTCAACTCAACTTGGAAATATTTGGGCAGTCTTTCAAAAATAAAAAGATACAATAAAAGGGGACTGAACTTCCTGTTTTACTCATAAAGTATCAGATTCAGCTAAGGAACACTTTTCTTTTGGGATTGTGCATGTACTGCCCAGGAGAGTTATAGAATCATAGAATCGTTAAGGTTGGAAAAGACCTTCAAGATCATTGGGTCCAGCTCTTAACCCAGAAATGCCAGGTCCACCACTGAACCATGTTGTTGAGCGCAACATCTCCATGTCTTTTAAATACCTCCAGAGGTGATGACTCCACCACTTCCCTGGGCAGCCTGTTCCAATGCTTGACAACCCTTTCGGTGAAGGATTTTTCCCTAATATCCAATCTAAACCTCCCTGGCACAACTTAAAGCTATTTCCTCTTGTCCCATTGCTTGTTACATGGGACAAGGGACTGACTCCCACCTTGCTACAACCTCCTTTCAAGTAGTTGTAGAGAGGAGCAAGGTCTCCTCCCAGTCTCCTTTTTTCCAGACTAAACAACCCCAGTTCCCTCAGCCGCTTCTCCTAAGGCTTGTGCTCTAGACCCTTCACCAGCAAGTCAAGGATGTGGAATATTATTCCTTTGCACAACTTTACTGTAGCTATTAAAAAACAGTCAACCCGAATAGGGTGGTGGCAGACAATGTTGTGTGTTTCAGTCTTTTGCGGTCTCGTTACTAAAGGAGAGTAATTTTGGTAGAAAGGCTTTGCTGCTTTTGGGTAGCCATGTGTGTCCTTGATCAGAGGAGGGGGAAGGAGAGAAGGAAAAGTCAAAACCACCACAGAGTCAGAAAAATGTAACTGGTTTGAGCTGGCATAGTAGTGCTGGTGTGTGTTAACTCTTGGTATTGTCATGCCTGAGGTTTCGTTTCCAGCTTCGACAAAGAAAGCTGTAATCCAGGAGATGATCACTTATGGCATCTTTCCAGGCCAAACTGGTTACATTAGCAGGGACTGGGTAAGAAGGTGAGGTTTCCAGTGGGGACAGGAGTATATTGAATTTCGTTCTGAAGACTGCCATGTACATGTGCCAGTCCATCAGAGAATGTGTTGATGTGCTGGTGAAAACTAACTGCAGTGGCAAGGACATTTCTCCATGGGCAATGATATGTGGACCAGGTTCCTTGAATGTACCCGTTTTCAAATTCTTTGACTTCTACCATGACCATTTATTCTTCAGCTTGCTTTTTCATCCTTCTGCTGTTACTGTCCTTCTGCCCCTCTTCTCTCCTACATTGTGTAATTTGTCTGAACGGTATAATTTTCTTTTCTTATTCCTTACAACCTTTCTCTCTCCATCCCTCTGTTTTCCTGATACTTTCCTGTGCCAAATAGTCAGAGATTTTCTCAATTCTGAGTTCCTATGTAAGCTATAATTTTATTCTATTATGAGTGAGCACTGCTACTGCAGGCCTGGAACTGATTACTGTTTGCGTACATCCAGCATCACCAGCCAAAGAGTCAAAAACCAAAGAAGCTTCTCGGAACCTTACAAGGTTTTCAAAATCACCTTCTTATTCTTTTCAGATTCCCCTTTTTGTTGGAAGTTTCTTTTCTCTTTCATTGTATATGGAATTCAAAGACGCAAATTTATCTTCTGAAAAGTTCTTGTAGATATTGACTACCTTCCCAAACAATCCATTTAATCTCATTTTAAATTAGCAACTATTTTCCCAGCCCTGGACATCCCAAAAAGTTGTTATTAGATCAACATGAACTCTGCGCTCCTCTGCAGTGTATTTCAAGATGGACAGACCTTTGCTGGGAGGCTAAAAGCAAAGCTTTTGTGTTTTTTGTTGGTATTTGGCCCTGACTGGAACAAATATTTTAATTGGTTTTTTTGTAATATTTCAGTTCTTCATCCCAGAAAGGAGAAATCGTAAAAATAAAAGAAAGAAAATGTAAATCAATCCCTTGGAAATTTGAAAATATTAGAAGCAAGAGGAGGGTATTTTTTTTTAAACAATGAAAACACTAAAGAGCAGTTTGTGCTCTTCTGAAATTGCATGTTGAAATTTCTAGTCACTATTTTTTCCCTTTATAAAAGTTACATGCTACTATTGTGTTCTGAAAAGATGGGATAATTAGGAACTGTGATATTGGAGAGGTCATACAAACCAACCTGATAGCTCTTCTGGCTTTCAACTTCTGGAAATGAATACTTACAGGAAATATGGTTTGAAAGATGAAGAAAACTGTGGTGAACTACAACTGCAATAGTTCTCACTTCTGCTTTTTTGGTCACTTCCCTGAAGGTCTCTGTAATAAATCTTGGTTTGCCATGATCAGCCATGCATTGACCTTTATACTCTCCAGAAAGTTTCCTCAACAAAAATAAAAAAATATTTTAAAATTACCATTGACCTAGCCATCTTCTCACTGCTCTTTGCACATTTCTTGGTAGTTTCTGCCCCAAGCGGAAACACTTATTTCTCAGAATGACACTGCTGGTCTGACAGCCACAAAACTTTCTTAAGTGGTCTCGTGGAATTGCGTGTCTCATTTTAAATCTCCTTTAGCATAAGGTGCTTAATTGACCTATATCTTTCAACTAGGTAAACAGATACAAGTTCTGAAGATGTATTCCCATTCTTCTTCTCTCGGACAGTATATTGAAGGTCATTGACTGGAATCAAAGAATTAAACCAACTATCCTAAATTGTGTCTGAAATTCTGTGAAACAGCCATTTCTAAATCTTGAATTCTGTTATTTATTAGATCTAATTTGTTGTCCTGCTTCCACGTCGGTGTCTTCTCTTGCATTTTCCTAACAGTTCTCCTAGAAGCTCTTTGTTTCTGTCTTGTCTTTTCAGGATGAGCCAGGTGAATAAGTCTGGAATATTTGTTATTTCTTAAACATAAAGACACCACTGAAAAAAAAGGAACTCTGTTGGCTGTAGTACTGTCTGATCACTGCTGTTGTTCGTCAAGTTATGGATTGATGCCCAAATGTTATTTAATTCAGTTAAGTCCTCTAATTGCTCTTCTCCTGAAATGATTTTCTGTAGAAGATTTCTGTTTTCTAAATCTCGATTTTCTATTCTCTGCTGCTGCTGGCACAAGGTTCTTCAAAGCCGGGGCAGGACGGGACTATGACTGCTGTGGAAGCCCTAGAAGCCAGAGCAGATGTGTAGAAGCCAGATGGTTGATGAGCATTTTGGTGGGCATTACTTTGACTCTAGCACTGGGTCTAGTCTGACCCTGTTGACTGAATGCCTGTTGGTGGTTGGAGTGCATCCTTTGATTCGGTTTGATCCAAAAATGGTCCAGTTAGTGTGCTCTGAAATCATGTCACAGTGTGAACTGATGTGCAGTACGTGGGGATGAATGGGGGGGATTTGTTTCTAAACTGCACCCCTGATCCAGACTGAAATGATTCCCTAGATGTATGCTTTTGTACCTGACTGAGACTTTTCAGTAAATCCAGTCATAGGCTTATCTGGATCAGCCGGGACTTAAATATTTCTGTGCATGTGACCAAAGGTCTTCTTAACATCCCAGCTGGACATATTCTTTTCACATTAGTGTCACCATTGTTGTAGAGACAGTCATAATTGCTGATCTTATAGTTTGTATTTATGTAGAAAAGTAACACCAGAGAAATTCAAGTTCTAAATAAGGCACAAGGAAATTAGCAGTGGAACACGCTACCAAGTGAGCTTCTTTATTGTCTAGTTCTTGATGACTCCAAATGGAGGTCAGATGAATTTCTGGAAAATATGCTTTTGTTAAACTGGATACTTGCCCAAAATAGGGGCAACTGGCTGAAATTCTGTGGTCTGTGGTACACAGGAGGTCAGACTAGATGATCTAATTTTCCCCCTGGCTCTAAACTGTATGAATGTGAGCAATGCCCCTGATTACAGGACACTTCTGGCCATTGAAAACTGCAAGACTGATCTGTCAGCTACCAGTAAAGAATATTTGCTATTCTGCTGTCAAGTTAAGAAATTAATTTTAGCATATTGCATTGTTATATCCTGGTTTATGATGCAAAGAACTTTTTTTAACAAGGAAGAGAAACCCACCACCTATAGCATGATTTAGGTTAGGGCAACTGTGTATTGTAAACTTAGCCTTTGGTTTGCTTATCACAGTTTAGATGCAGAATCAGAGCTGAAACAGGACTTCATTTTAGAGTTTCAGTGCCAGGAAGGTTAACAGGTTATTGACAGCTTTAGGAATGAAATGTCAGGGAGGAAATTAGAGCAAACATGTATCGTGAGCCAGCACACAGCATGGCTGGTTTTAATAGACACGACAGGTCTTCTGTAGTAACGCCTCCATTAATAGTGCAGTTATCACTGTTTCCAGATGGCATGATCATAAACACACAGAGCTTTTGCAGGGACCTATAATTTACCCTCATCCTTTCCTCCTCTGGATTCTCCCAGAAGGAAGACAAGCAGTACCACAGACCGCTCCAACTATTTTCTTCTTCTTTTTTAATTTTTTTTTTGAGGAGGAGCAGGAAGTGTAGGGTGGGGGCAAGAGCACATCTGGGGGTCTGTGGAGCCCACCAACAGAGACTGCTCCCAGTCTTTATTGAACAAGAGCATCTGCTACCGCTCGTAGCCACTTCCTTCTCACGTCCCTGTTTCACTTGCACTGGGCTGGTCCTTCAAATCAACATTTTATTGGCTAAGTACACATGCATTCTCAATGAGTTTTACCCAACCACTGCAAAACCACCAGTACAGATGGAAACTTGGAAAATTAGGAAATGGAAGATGTTATTAACTGTATTCTTGGCAAGGCATATTCTTTAAAAAATTGATAAGCTGCTTTAGTCATAGAATCATAGAATGTCTTAGTTTGGAAGGCACTTTAGAGATCATCTAATCCAACCTTCCAGCCCTTAACTAGACCAGGTTGCTCAGGGCCTCATCCAACCTGGCCTTGAGCATCTCCAGGGAGGGAGCATTCACAAGCTCTCTGGGCAATTTATTCCAGAGTCTTGCTACTCCAGTACTGAAGAATTTCTTCCTAAGATCCAATCTAAACCTATTCTCCTTCAATTCAAATTCATTTCCCCTTGTCTTGTTGCTGGACAGTTGTGTAAAAAGTCCCTCCCCAGCCTTCCTGTAGGTTCCCTTTAGGTATTGGAAGGCAGTGATAAGGTCCCCTAGAAGTCTTCTCTTTTAAAGACTGAACAATCCCAGCTCCCGCAGCCTGTCCTCGTAGCAGAGGTGCTCCAGCCCCTGGATCATCTTTGTGGCCTCCTCTGAACACGTTCCAACAGTTCCATATCCCTCTTATGGTGGGGACACCAGAACTGGACACAGTCTTCATAGTAAGTATGGGTTTGAGCACATCTGAAAAGTAGAAAAATCAGGGTTGTCTCCTAAAGAGGAAAACTGCTACAGAAATGTTTTTCTCTTCTTGTCTACTAAAATAAAGATGCAGCACTGGGAAAAAGCATATCTCAAAATATACTGAAGTGATACAATATTCTTTCCAGAAACCTCAGATCGTAATGTTTCTAGGAAGTAGGAGATACAGATGGGAATTTTTTAAAATTTCCTCATTGTAAATCCATTTAGAAATTTTATATTTAGTTTAGATCCCTGGCTTACCTAAGGAAGTGTACACGTGAAAAAAAGGCATAAACTTTTGGCCTTGAACTGTACAAAACGGAACAACATACATTACCTGTGTATTTCTTTGCCATGTCTGTCTTACACATTTTGGAGGAGGGAGTGGGAAAGGAAAGAAGGATCCAGGTTCTGTTTGGTTTTGAACTGTTTGAGTATTTCCAAAAGCCAACTCTGGCACCTTAAATCTTCCTTTCATCAAGAAAATGGTAATTCAAAATAGTTAGCTGAATTTTGGTTAGTATAGCAGCAGCTCTCTTCATATCTCACTTTTTGGTATTGTAAGTAAACACAGATGATTTATAGAATATTTTATTTCAGTTATTTTGACTCTGCCTTTCACCTCTTTGACCTAGAAAATCTCAAGTGCTTTAATAACCAGTGTCCTTGTTAGAAACTTATTATGTGGCTCTTTTTGGAAAGGCAAGTTGAATATGTGGCATAGTGTAAGGAATTTTGATGTAATTTGTTTAGAGAGGCTGTTGCTTGACGAACCTTTTCTGAACAAGCTACATAGTAACTGAGAAATTGGAAGTCTCTGGACTGGACGGGATAATGGACAATAGATGCTTTCACTTTCAGCTTTTCACTGCTGCCTGTTCAAATCCAATCTGTCAAAGATTGAAAATTAATCGCTTTTCATACTGGGCAAGTGGCCTATGAGTAATTAGTGCATTGACTCTGCTTGGGGCCTGATTAGGATTTGCCCACACGACAAAAGGGCCACTCCATGTGGCACCCTGGCCAGCCGCTTCAAAAGCCAGAGCTGAATCAGCAGTCCTCTTTGCTGTATTCTCTTCCGAGTCAAGACCATGATGTTTTATTGTGCAATGTGGACATGCTTATATTCCGTTTTCCCCAACTTTGTCATTAAGTACTACATGTAGCATCAAGAAGGGATTTTTTCCTTGGGAATGGATGAATTTCATACCCTTACAGAGGGTCAGGATTGATTGTTCACCCCATCATCAGCCCCCCTTGGGCAAGAAATATTACTCCAAAGCACACTGTTTTCCGCAGGATTTCTGCATTTGACCTATGTGGGATCGATGCATTCAGGATCAGGCCGGATGGGGCTCTGAACAACCTGATCTAGGTAAAGATGTCTCTGCTCACTGCAAGGGGATTGGACTAGGTGACCTTTAAAGGTCTCTTCCAACCCAAACCATTCTGTGATTCTCTAATTGGATATGCAAGATTGAACTTAAGCTTCTGGGAAGTGCAGAAACTTCCTCAAGCTTTTGAGGGCTCTGCATTCTGAATGCCAACTGCTGGCTTGTCCAAACTGGTGTTTATGATTCTTGTGCTCCTTTACATAAATAATGAATTTCTCTTACATGCCCAGTGCCCTCTTTGGTTTTGCCAAAACTCCTCTTCTGTCCTACAGCTGTAGAGAGCCGGGGATGGATCTCTTCAATCAAGTAACAAGTGATGGGCCAAGAGGAAATGGCCTCAAGTTGCACCAAGGGAAGTTTAGATTAGGAAGAATTTCTTTACAGAAAGGGTTATCAGGCATTAGAACGGGTTACCTGGGGCAGTGGTGGAGTCCCCTTCCCTGGAGATATTTAAGAGTTGTGTAGACATGGTGCTTAGAGATATGGTTTAGTTGAGGACTTGTCAGGGTTAATGATTGGATTTAACGATCTTTTCCAATCTGGGAAATTCTATGATTCTGTGTCTGACAAAAGGTAGGTTCAGTTTTCTGTAGTTTCTGCAATGACTGCTAATACAGCTCTACAGTCAAAAGTTGGTTGGGAGAGGATGAGTAAAGTTTTAGGTCAAATTAGATCAAGACAGAGAAGCCTTTCATTTCTTAACAGAGGAAGGGATGTCAGTAAGGGCCAAGGGCCTGCAGAAATAAGGTTGGAACGAAAGGAGAGAGAGAGGTGCTGGGCAAAAGTGAGTGAAAGTGGTGACTTATGGAAAGATGTGACGGAGGGCTGAGAAGCAAGAGGTGGATAAGCCAAACTCAGAGGCAAAGACAGAGGTAAAATATTTAAAGAGAATAGAGTTGATACTAAAGAATTAGAAAAAGATGTTGTCCTGAGGAACAGAAAAAGGTGAAGAGGAAAATATGTTGAAAGAAGAATATGTAATGATTTCAGGTTATTGGAGAATATCTTGTAGATTCTAAGAAATGAGTCAGTGTTGGTGCACATTTTAAAAAACTGAGAAGTAAATAAGAATGAAAAAGCAAAGAAGAAAGAAGGAAAGTTTAAGTAGATATTATTTAAGGTTTCCTTCTGAGC
>NW_009706348.1:0-335 GCF_000703405.1 Apaloderma vittatum | reverse complement strand
GATGACCAAGAGCGAAATAGCTAAGATCACCGTTTGGCTTTCAAAATATCAACGTCAGAGTTTCTGTTATAGAAATGATAGAGGTTGTATTACCATTATGCCTGGTGATCAAGCATTGGGATGCACTGCCCAGGGAAGTGGTGGAGTCACCATCCCTGGAGGTGTTTAAGGATAGGCCGGATGTTGCCCTTAGTGCCGTGGTCTGGCCGATGTGGGGGTTTAGGGTCATAGGCTGGACTTGATGATCTCAGAGGTCTTTTCCAGCCTCAATAATTCTGTGATTCTCTGTGATTCTGTAATATATAATCATCATCATCATCATGGCTAGGCTTCGT
>NW_009706347.1:676-3681 GCF_000703405.1 Apaloderma vittatum | reverse complement strand
GTCATAGCAAAATCAGAGTTCCCAATTCATATTGGAATATCAGCGAGCTAATTTTGGCTCGTTAGCTGTGAAAGTGTTTTGACATGAAAGAGCTACACCAGGAATCAAGTCTTCTTGATAAAAGGAAATACCTCTTGGTGTACAATGTGCCCGGCTCCCCACGTCCACGTTGGCTCCGTGTGAAATCAGCTGGGTTCCAGCCAGCCTGCACGTCCTGTCTGCAGCGGGAGGTCACCAGCACTTCAGGGACAAGCCCTGAGCTTCCCACTCTGTCCAACATATCACACATACCTCAGGCAAATGGAATAGAAGCACAGATTATCACGACCTGCCCGCAATGCAGGCAGGGAGTGGTGAAGGTGGCTAAGGTTCTCCCTAGAACGGCAACAGCCAAGCTGTCTGCTCCAGCATTTAGGCTTAAGTGAGGGATAAATGACAAACTTGGCCTGGAGACCCCTCTTCCAGAGCAGAAGAGACTGCTATCAGGAAGATGAAGAATTTGGCAAGTTTTGACACAATGGACCATCAGAGATAAAGGCAACAACTGTAGATATTTTCAAGATGCACCTTCCTCTGCCATTTGTGTGCTAGCACCCATCAGGTGAGATCCCAATCCTGCAGATCTATGGTGTGGGTCAGGAGAACAGTCCAGGTACCACCACATCTGAGAAGACATATCTGTACAAAAAGCTCTCAAAGCCATCCAACTCCTTCAGTGTGCACCAACATGAACATCAGACTCTGCTCAGTTTTCTGAAAGTAGATGTTGTCATACCCATAAAGTCACCATAGAGTCACCTCTGGCATCTCATCTGCCTTTCATAGAATCCTAGAATTGTCAGGGTTGGAAGGGACCTTAAAGACCATCTAGTTCCAAACCCCCCCCACCATGGGCAGGGACATCCCCCACTAGATCAGGCTGCCCAGAGCCCCATCCAGGGGCTGGGAACAAAGTGAACAAAGGGGTGAACCCCACAAAAGAGGGTCCAGCACAGGGTGGCTGAGGCTGGATGAAAGCCAGCGTTCTCTAGCCCCTCACTCTGCTCTGTGTAACTTCTCAAACATCATCCCGACTCGAGAACTTGGCTCCTAACGTCAAGCTGTACTCATTTCGTGAAGCCCCATGCAAAGACATCGGAAAAAAGCCTACAGCACTTCGGTCGCTCTCCTAAAGTCATTTATTACACCAAACGCCCTGAATCAGACCCCCACGCTGGAGCGATCGATAACAGCCACCCTGCACCCTGCAACGCCAGAGGGGCTCGTTCACCAGTTGGGAAATTCAACCATTGGACTCGAGCTGTCAACGTATGAGAGCTCCAGTGTTGTCACCAGTTCTCTCACAGACAGCACGCGGCTGGATCGCAGGGGAAGCAGGGATAGAAGAAGCACCCGTAACGTGTGAGGAGACACTTGGTACCGCAGCACAGACATCTGCAGGTCCTGCGGAGAGGGAGCCTGAGGATGCATCCTGCCCCGACACCCCAGTAAAGCTCCCCAAACTATGGTTACGAAACTTTTTACTCCCTCCCATAATCGTCTCCCAAGATGCTTTTCCAAGCTCATTTCTGCTACCTGTTTTACAGTCACTGTAGCAGCAAGTGAGTAATAGAGAAATTAAAACGTCCTTGGAACAGAGGAGCCACCTGAAGGATTCCACTGGCTTTTGGGACCTAAACTAGAATACTATTTTTTGTTATTTTTTTTTAAAGAAACCTAAACTCCTTGCCAGCAAAGGTGCAGGGCAGCATTTTAAAAAGACCAGCAAGGACATGGAATTGCAGTACGGGGCTCTCTGCAAACACAAAGCACAGCTCCCACCACCTGCTGAGATCTTGCAGTGCTCATTTTGGGGTTTTTGACATTTGAGGCTCCTGAGGTCAAGCACTGTGAAATTCCGAGTTTTTGTGGTTTTCCTAAATCTGCTGCTAGGTGTGTTGCTAAAATGGCTGCAAGAATAAATCTTTTGTCAAGATTTATTCTGCAAGATCCCTGGAGAAGTTCAGGCAGCAAAAAGTAGAGGGGAAGGAAAAGGGCGACACCCAGAAAAAAACCACTACTTGTTCTTTGGGATGAATTTGTCTTGTAACAGAACAGAGTAGCAAAAACATCGAGGATGGAGAACAAAAGGCTGATGAAAGACATTTTACTCGGGGAACATCACAAGTAGGAAGAATGGTTTTTTTGATTCCGCTTTTTAGCTGGTTGTGCCAGCTCATTACCTTGAAATATATAAAATTCCACCCAAAGGAAACGCGCAATGGTGATGGGACAGCACAGACGCAGGGCGCCTGCTGAAGTTTCCCCCGTGACTTCTGAGCCCTCCTCAATTTACGTCATCCAGCCATCAATGAAATCATCGCATTTCTCCCCCTTTACCAGGCACAAAAAATCACTTCCCCCATCTCGTCAGCCCTTTTCCAAGGAGGACAGGGTGACATATACCCAAGCATCCCACAACCACCAGCACCTAGTGCCTAGGCTGGGGGAGCTCCTTACTGTCACTGCAATACTGATAAAAATAAGATTTTACCAAATTGCTTGGGCTGGCATTTATTTTATTTTTTTTTCTTCCTTGAAACCAAGTAACTCATGCTAATCTGCTGCTAAATCCCACAGTACAGAAAGCATTGCTGACATCTGTAAGGAAATAATTCCCGTTCCAAGGGACAAATAAGAGCTCATCGACAACACCCAGTGCCACAGCTCTTACCTGAAGGAGTCTCGGGTTCTGCTAAATGGACAGGAGACAGTTTTAAACATTATTTCAAAGATGGCCAGAAGCACAAGGTGCCCACAGAGAAACAGGCTGATTTTTGCAGGGTCATGTTTTATACACGATACAGCACTGCAGCTGCTGGAGCTCGCTGCTTTGAAGAGATATTGTTTATGAACGCGTTCTTTTAACAAACTGGAGCAAAGTGAGGGACATGGGATTCCCAGCTCTCGTGGCACTCCCGTATGATTTTAAGATCAAAATAACCCGCGTGCACAAATCAAAGCAC
>NW_009706347.1:0-594 GCF_000703405.1 Apaloderma vittatum | reverse complement strand
CTGCAAGCCAACAGGGACACGCCCAATGAGGTGCCCCGGAGCCACAGAAGTGCCTCTGACCACGATGGTTTGTTCCTGAACCAGCTCCAATGCTAAAGGTGTAAATGTGGAGAGCAGGTTGTGGAGTCCAGACTCACGGAGACCCTGAAGTACAGGGGCAGTTTCACACCAATTCCTGCACAGCCTTGCACTGCCTCGATTGCTTTGGACAAGGAGCCAGGGAAATAACTCCAACAGCTCAAGTGTAGGACTGCTTTCCTTCCAGTTATGAGGACGGAGAGCACAAATGGGTTCCTTGAGAAGCACTTTGGTGCTGGAGGCCAACCCACCCAGTAGTGACAAGTACACTTGAGGCAGAACTACGCGGCCCTGCAGGGCTGGCTGCCTTGGCCAACCATGCCCAGGTTCTAGGCTAGGAGAGGCTCACTGCTCTCTGGGTTCCTCCAACCCGGCTTCTACGCTCGGAGAGGCTCGCTGCTCTCTGGGTTCCTCCAAACAGGGTGGTGCCCACCACATCTGGGGCAACTACAGCTTGTGTGGAAGCGCCTGCACACCAAAGGCCAGGGTTTCCAACAGCTGAGCAAGTGTGACCTT
>NW_009706346.1:45302-78142 GCF_000703405.1 Apaloderma vittatum | reverse complement strand
CCCACTCTGTGCTCAGTTTGTATTTCTGCCTAGGATTGGCCCAAACCAGGTGAAGGACCTTGCATTTTGGCTTGTTGAAGCTCATGCACTTTGCACTGGCCCATTTCTCAAGCCTGTCAAGGTCCCTCTGGATGGCATCTCTTCCCTCAAGTGAGTCCACGGCACCACACAGCTTGGTGTCGTCGGCAAACTTACTGAGGGTGCACTCAGTGCCATCGTCCATGTCGCTGACAAAGATGTTGAACAGCACTGGACTCAGAACAGAGCCCTGAGGAACTCCACTTGTCACTGGTCTCCATGTGGATGTTGAGCCATTCACCACAACTCTTTGAGTGTGACCATCCAGCCAGTTCTTTATCCACTGAGTGGTCCATCTGTCAAATCCATGTCTGTCCATTTTAGAGACAAGGATGTCATGTGGGACAGTGTCAAACGCCTTGCACAAGTCCAGGAAAATGACATCTGTTGCTTTTCCCATGTCAACCAGTGCTGTAGCTTTGTCATAGAAGGCCACTAAATTAATCAGATGGAAGTAAGTGAGTTATTACAGTTTAGAAAGTGACTGCTTGTGATCTGAGACACATTAGCCCAACCTACTGCTAACATACTAGTTTAAATCTGTTGGTTGAACTTTTTAATTTTAGTTTGCAATGGACTAAGCATGCACATGATTATTTAATATGGTTCAACTGATAAAAAATACCTTAAAATGAGAAGTCAATAATTTTCTTATTAACTAACCCTATTGAGAGATACCCTTTTGGTACAGAGATACATAGGATGTTCTGGGAGACAAAACTGGCATTCTTCTTTTGCCTTCTCCCTCTCTCCCCCCCCCCCTTTTTTTTTATATATATCTTGGCCAATGGTTCAAAATCTTTCCAGACTTGTGTATGACAACTGTGCAGTTACTGTTATATTTAGTATTATGACTTGTTTTTACGAATTAGTTACTGCAATATATCAGTGAGTAAATAATTAGATCATGTCCTTGCTTTGCTCTTCTGAAATAGTCTGCCTTTGCAGTATAAAAATCTTTCCTGTAGTTATTCTTTACTCTTGTCATACAGTACTCCTTTTCTTCTCTTATGTTCACTCTGCAAAGAAGCAGTTCATTAGCTGGGAGAAAACATGTGTTTTATAGTGAATCAATATGGAACACTGAAACAAATTTTATAACTCCAGCAATGCATCTACAAGCTTGGGAGAGGTGAACAAGGAGATTGTCATGTTGAGAGAGGAAGGAAGTTTCTTGGTTTTTATTTGTGAAAAGGAGTACCTTCTTGTGATATGTCTTGCCTCTGTAAGACCCTGCATTGAAGCTAGATTTTGTAATTTTCTTACTAGCGCACTTCCTCCACTGTTTGTTTGCAGGGTGTACATCTTTTTATTCACCTTTCATCTATATTGTGGGTATTGATGCTCTTTAGAGGAATAAATGCAGTAAATAAGGCTCTAATGGCAAGGAATAGGTGACCTTACCCCCGGCCCAAGTAGGTGAAGTATCTTTTGCTCCCTGGCTTTTGTTATTTAAGTGCATTGGAATATTCTTCCAAGCATAGTCCTCTGCTATGGGTTTTTGTTGTTGATTTTGTAGGTATGTCTCTAAAGTGGTCTATAAAAAAGTAGTTGATATTTCTTTTTGACACTTAAAGTGAGAGAGAACAGTCTCAGTCTTCCTCTTCAGCATTATGATCTTCTTTCTCTTTAAGATTTTTATTTTTAAACAGGTGCTAGCCAATATTTCAGAGGAATGTTCTTTGCAGCACAAAAATTAATAGTTCATATTTCTTTATGCTGCCCCACAAATTTATGCCATACACTCTTATGGTTTTAAGCCCTCTGAAAACAGTGTTTTCTGTCATGTGGTTTGGAAAGACTCACACAGCCATTCTGTGCATCCCTTAAAAATAACATCTCCAGGATTCTCATAAGCATCTCATTGCTGAGGCTACATTTCTGTTCCACCTCATACGTGAAAAATAGATGGTTCTCTTGATGAAAAAAATGGAGGAAAATTTGCGAAACAGTCATAATGAGTCTAAACATTTTAGATGAGGGACTCCACTAGGTACAGGTCTCCAACTAGACTCTGTCCAATTGACCACAACTGTCTGACTTCTTCTCTTCAACCAGTTCACAATCCACCTTACTACCCAATCATCCAGACCACATTTCCTCAGTTAAGCTGTGAGGGTGCTGTGGGAGATGGTGTCAAATGCTTTACTGAAATCCAGATAAGCTATGTCCACTGCATGGCCATCATCCATCCACCTGATTATGTCCTTATAAAGGGCTATCAGGTTGGTCAAACAAGACTTGCCCTTGGAAAAACCATACTGACTGCTCCTAATGACCCTCTTATCCTTGATATACCTAGAGACAGCACCAAGGATAAGTCATTCCATCACCTTTCTGGGGATGGAGGCGAGGCTGATCCGACTCTGGTTACCCGGGTCCTCCTTCCTGTCCTTTTTGGAGACTGGAGTGTCATTTGGTTTCCTCCAGTCCTTGGGCACCTCTTCTGTTGCCCACGACTTGCCAAAGATGATGGAGAGTGGCCTGACAATGACTCCCGACAGCTCCCTCAGCACCCGTGGGTGCATCCCATCAGGGCCCATGGATTGATGGATGTTCAGATTGCCTAACTGATCCCTAACCCCCATCCTCCTGAACCAGGGCAAAGTCTTCCTTTGTCCTGACTTCTCTGGGGCCTCAGGGCTCTGGGGCTCCTGAGGACAGTCTCCAGCAGTACAGACAGAGGCAAAGAAGGCATCAGCACCTCTGCCTTCTTTGCATCCTCTGTCACCAGGGCATCTGCTTCATTCAGCAGTGGGCCTACATTGCTTCTAGTGTTAGTTGTATTTGCAATGTATTTGAAGAAGCCCTTTCTGTTGTTCTTGACCTCCCTTGCAAGGTTTAATTCCAAGGAGGCCTTAGCTTTCCTAGTTGCCTCCCTACATCCTCTGACCACAGTCTTATATTCCACCCAAGTGACCAGCCCATCCTTCCATGAGATATTTGGTAGTTCCATGATCTATTTGGTCTATTTTTGGTACTTTCTTTTGTTTATCTTCTGTTGATTGAGATTGTTGATGTTTGGTTTTTGTTTTTTTTTTTTTTTTACTACAGCATTTAGGTTTTTTTTTACTACAGCATCTTATTTTTTTTTGTTGATATTTAATGCATGGAATGCAACCAATGAGAATAATTCCACCTACATGTAGCTCTCACCAGCATCTTCAGATATGTGGATCCTGCTCAGGAATGGCCTTACCTAGGATTTTTACAGTGGCAAAGCAAAGCTGTCTTTGGCATTAAGAGGAGAGTGTAATGAAAATCCTCTTAGTAAATTGCAGCCATGATAGGGTTAGGATTTACTTTTATACTGCTGTACAGACTCTACTTGAAGCATATAAGGAAAATATCTCATTCTCTGAATAGAGTACAAGCTGAACAGAGCTAAAAAAAAGTTATAAATTAGCAAAGTATTGTGGAGATTAAAGTGTATTACTGGCTCACCTAGTTTTGGGTACAGGTCAAAATGAAAATCAGTTCATAGCCTCACAATAATAAATTTGCTTTTCACGGTTTTCCTAGTAACAAAAGGCATTTGCAAACAGGATTGAGTCTTCCCTTCAATGTCTCTTTCAAAGGAGGAAAGGTCCCCAGTCCATGGTCCTGTTGTAACTCTTCACTATTGTCTTGCACAGATTTCTTACATTATATGTTTCCTCTCAGCTGTTGCATGTATGTGAATTGAAGTGGATGTAACACCAAGCCGGTACAGATGGATATGTTCTTGGCTGTTGCACAGAATTAATGTTTTCTATTCTATATATGCCCTTACTTTGTGCCTACCTGGGTAGCTGAGTGCATTGAACGATGTTTCTAATATCTGTCACATGTTCCTTTTCTCCCTGATCCTTTCCCTGGAGGGAGGTGTGCAGCATGATGTCTTGCTTTGAAAGCACTGCAAACAGACTTTGAGAGGATCACCTGGATCATCAAGTCTCATATCTGGCAGTTGCAGACATCTACGTTATATAATGCTCTTGTGAGCTAACATCAGATTTCTTTCTCTGTGCTGCTCTTGGAAAGCTGTTCCACTACTTTCATATAAGAGCTAGAAACCTTTCATTTTCAGCTTCAGATTGTTTCTGCCTTGTTTTTTGCTTATTTCATCTTGTGTCAACCATGTTCTTGATCTTAATTAGCTTTTTTCCTTCTAGGCTCTTTATCACACTTACTTAATGTCTAGGCAATAATCTTACTGCTTAGTCTATGTTTTTGTAGACTGTTGTGCTCTTAGTAGAGGTGTGACTATGAGATAATTGTTATTCCATCAGTATTAAATCTGAGAAAAACCATTCTAAGCAGACTTAATTTTTCATTTCTTGAAGTTGTTAACTTGAATTACAGCAAAATTAGTGTTGTGCAGATGTATGAGAAAATCTCATCCTACATTAATATTTAGATAGGAAACCTGCTAGATTTATTTTCTAATATGCATTCCTAAACATCTGGCAAGATTATTTACTCCCCTGGCTCACCTTAGGTAAGACTTTAAGAATAATCCTGCTGGTTTCAAATGAGTTTGTGTAGCACAATGTTCCACATGAAATTGGGAAATATATCCTCATTTCCTTCCCAAGCATAAGGTGCTTGCTCATGGCAAGTCAGCAATAGGGCCGTTCTGCCTCATTTTGGGACTTGAGGTGGGTCATAAAAGCAGTACAGCTGCCCAACATCAGGTCCTGGCGTAAATCCCTTGGTGACTCAGGTTATGGCCTGTAAATATATGGAAGCATCTTCCTGCGTCCTTATCGGCGTATGACAAGACCTATACCAGGCTCCATAATTTACCCGAGCACAGGGTCATGGGATGGAACTGCAGGGCTGAGCCCACCGTGGGGGCTGCTTGCTGGTGGGTTCTCACCAGGCACATCGCTGCCTCTCTCTTCCTCTCCTCGCAGCCCTGCAGGGCTATGACATTGCTCCTGCTCTGGAGTATATCTGGCTCAGACAAAAAAAAAGCAGACTGACTGCTTGCTGTATCTGATGTCGAGTCATAGACTGAAAAAGAAGTCATTCTGTTGTGCTGTAAATTTGTGAGAAACTAGGGCAGTTTGGTGCAAAAGGCTGAGGAGCTTGAGTTTTGTGTTCTGGCAGCTTTAGCTGCATTCTAGTACAACTATGACTGTCATAATGTGTCTGCACAGTGTGTCTGTTCTGTGGCAAACAATCTACATTTCTGAAAAATACGTATTATTTCTCCTGGATTTATAAAGAGTGCCTGAACTTGCTGAATTTTCTCTTTGGTGGCTACAACTTTTGAATTTTTTTTATTTTTTTTTTTAGAAGAAGAAGTTAGGGTGATTCAGAAATCTTTCTCTTTGCAACTTGCTGTTTCAAACCATTTCTGCAAAGAAGGAAGATGGACATCTTCAGTCATCCCTTGCTTAAATGGTCTGGGTCTAGAAGTGATCATCATATCTGATCTTGTTCCTTCAATAAATTGAGCAATTATAGATATGGATAGCATAAAGATTAGTGCTTCTCTTCTTGAACCATTTCATGTTACCATTAATATAGATGGTTTTCATAATCCATCTGCTCCTCCTGCCTGACTAAAGCTCATCGTAAGTCCTGTGCTCATGGCAGGCATAAAAATTTCAAAGAAAATTTGAGATTCCACCTATCTCCATAGCTGAAGGCAGACTGAGTTTTGTAAAGCTGTTACTTTGGGTTTCAAAGTGTATAAATAGAAAGGTGAAGGGAATTTGACAATTGGCTTTGATATTGTCTGGACCACAAAGTTCAAATATTTCTATATTAAGGAGTTATTTCTGAAGTTCTTACAGATAGAAAGTCTCTTATTCCAAGAGAAATGTCAAATGTAAATTTTAACTGTCATGAACACCAGTCAAATTAGTGTTAAGTGGCTTTCAAAACATTCCCATATTAGTATATTTTAAATTTGCATCCATCTTTCACTCACTTTTATGAGCACGGACTGCATGTGCTACATAATGGCTTGGAACCAAATTATTTTTTCTCTTTACTGTGACTCTTTGGACTAGTATAACTGTGATTTTTGCCGTGGAAATGGTCATAAAACGTTATTCTTGCTGTCTTTGTCCCCTTTTCTTCCTTCCTATCCATTCCTAGCTTGCCTTTAATATCCACTGGTAAATCAAGGTAAAAACCAAAACAGACCAAACCATTGTAGTCTCCAGGTCAGTTAATACCTACTAATACATGTGTATCTTATTGCTCCACTGAACTCTGAGTGTGTTCACTTTGGATCTCCTTTGCTCTTCCTTCTGCTAATGTTAGTTGATAATTTTTTTTTTGGAGGAAAATTATCCCTTTTGCATCAGTTGATTAAATGCATGATATAATTTAAACTTTTTTTTTTTTTTTTAAACAGGAAATTATGGGGAAAGTGGAATGGAAGCCTTCAAAGAGCTGGCTGCCCAAGAGGGTCTCTGCATTGCTCACTCTGACAAGATCTACAGCAACGCTGGGGAAAAGAGCTTTGATCGCCTGCTCCGCAAGCTGCGAGAGAGGTTACCCAAGGCTAGAGTGGTGGTTTGCTTCTGCGAGGGGATGACAGTGAGGGGGATCCTCATTGCCATGAGGCGCCTGGGAGTGCTTGGGGAGTTTCTGCTAATTGGCAGGTAAGGCTTCAAGTGTGATTTCTCTGCCTGTCCTCTCCGCCTCGTTCTGCGGGTGGTCCATTCATTTCAGAACTGTGCAATTCAGGCGACCTCTAATTTCCATATTTACTTGACTAATGAATGAAAAGAAGTGGCAAGGTGGTAAAGCAGATCTCAGGAAGGGAATTTGAAAGTGTATGCCAACTTAATTGGTCGTGTTAACTTCTGCTGAAGTAAATGTTAATTACTAATTCTTTGATCTGGATATATGACATATATGCTTTTGTGCTTTTGCACACTCTAAGGGAACTTTTCATACACAAATTTTAGAATGAAAGTAGGGAGCAAAGAATCCTGGTTTCAGAAAATGATATGGAAGTGTGATGTGACAAAAATGTCATGTGTTTCACAAAAGATGTTTCCTGATAATTTGAAAACAAAACCACTCAGTAATTCAAGATTATCTGAACTTCTTTCCAGTCTTATGATTACAAGCTTACATTCTCATTTGTATATTTTGTTCTGATCTTTGCTGTTGAAAGCTAGGGCACTGCTATTAGACAGCCTTGTCTGTTTTTTAAAACATCAAACTTGCTGATGGCCAGGTCGGTATGTATGGGTTTTTTATATTACCAAAGTAACAGTGCAGACATGTATCGGACAGGAAAAAGCTGTCTTTATCAAAATAATTGTTGCTTTTTTTTTCAAGAGTTTGTAGATACTTGCTGAATTATGGTCATCTTAGTTCTGTTGCATATAGTCTATCCACAGTTCCTTTTTTTGTGATACTTCTTATTTCGAGACTTCTTTTGACTTTGACCTTGATTTTTGTTATGTCTTTATGTCTGGCTTTCTCTTTTGATGAATCTTGCTCAGATGATGAGTACCAATGTTTTCTATCTTCTCTGTTAAATTAGTAATGTCTCTTTACTTAATCCTCCTATTTACTCTTTGTTCTTTTCTTATCTACTATTTAAATACCATTCCTTCAAGTTCCCTGACAGTTGTCCCCGCACCTATTTAGCTTCTGTTGTCGTTTTTTTTTCTGTTGTCATTCGGATCTATCAGACTTTGTTTTGTCCTTTTCTTTTCCTGAAGTCTTTGTGTCTTTTATTGCCATGACTGGGATCCTCTCTTTTTTCCCTGTGCTATAATACTAGTCTTTCCCTGACTATATTGCTCCTCAAAACCCATAATTATGGTTTTTATAAATTGACTAATCTAGCCTAGTCATCTGAAAGCAATCAATGGCTCTCTTTTTGTTACTTTTTTTTGTCTCAGTCTTTGATTGCAATCTACTCTGAGAAGAAACTGTATTTCTGAATGGTGTGTGGATAAGATAGGGTACATCTAGAAGACCATCAGTATTACAGTGAAACAAAGAATGAGGTGATACTGAAAATGGCATTACGTTCTAGATTTTTCCATGTGCTTTCCATCTGCATCATTCAATATGTATCATCTGAAATGAATCATGGAATGTTTCAGGACTGACATGTTTTAACTATATTTTTTCAGTGAATAGAAGAAACTAACTGTAATTAGTCTGGGCGACAGCATCCTAATGTTCTTGTAAATGACCTGCAGCTTTAGGAAATGCTGTGCTTGCTCCCTATATTGTTGTCCCTCTGTGACAGTGTCTTATCGTTCACCTGATTTTGGTGCTCCCTCTTGATGCTGTCTATACCAAGAGCAAAACACTCTCCTAATTAAACACCAAAACTAGGTACTTCAGCGGTACAAACCTCTGTTTTCTGTTAGTCCTTTTGTTCCTTCTCTATGGATACGTTGAATATTTCAACTTGAAATTTTGACTACAAGCATTGTGGTACCCTATATAGTTCAATTGTTTGTCTCATAATCTGCCGAACAGCATTATTCTGAGCTTTTTGTCAGAAATTCTCACCTATCAAATGTCAATAATGGAACTTCTTTGGAAACCGCAGTGCATTTTTCAGATAGGTTTTCACATACCCTTCTTTTATGCTGGTAATTGAGTACAGGAGACTTCTTTTTAGGGCTGGGTGGGCTGTTCTGGTTGTAAAACAAGCTGGCAATTTCTTTGCACAGTCTGGATTATGCTCAACAGCTAGTACATGTTTTATATGTGCTTGCAGAACTAAAAGAAAAGGCATTTTCTTTGAATTGTCCTAATTAAGTGATTTAACAAAATGGCAAATCTAGCAAACTTATTCACAAGTAAGTTGCAGTGAAACTGCAGTGCTGTGAATTTGGTCATCTCTATACAAACAGGAATGAAGGCACACATTAACATCACTCTGACGTGCTGTTTAGTCTTTTTTATTCAAGTACCCAGCTAAGCGAAAAACCAAAAGCCTTTTAAGAACATTCTTTTAATTGGGGAAGTGGGAGTGAATGTGAAATCAAGATTTTTTTTTTTTTTTTCCAATAATGAGCTAAACAAAGCCTTTAATTTACCCACAGGTTTATCAGCCACACTGTATCAACCCTGTACTCTGCTCTGACTCACTGTAAATAGGAAGCCTTTACAAAGGGACACCTGGCTAAATGCCTCTTTTCCTGCTTTATCTTCAATGTTGCTATAGATCAAAGCAGACAAACAGCTTAGTTTAACCAAATTCAAGGTATCAGAAAGAGAGCTTGGAAATAACTTTCACTTCACTTTAATTCTGGGGACGATATACTGGCAATTATAGGGGGTTACATTGAGCCAGGACTTTTCCTAAATTCACATTCATGATCTAACCAGAAGTTTAGTCTCCTTTGCTACTGGAAGTGAGATTTTGCTCTGTTAGTGAGAAGGGGATTTCTGATTCTGGAGTGAAGCTGGGTTTAAGAAGAAGAGGTTGTAATCCTGCTTCAGGAAGAATGGCAGGTGTTCTGAAATTGATACAGTGTCCAAATGTAGTGCAGAGTTTGGGGAGAAAATTCAGTAAACTGTTAAATTAAGCATGATAAAGCTTTAAAAAGTGACAAATAAACACAGTGAAATGAACAGGCAAAAATTGATTGTGGCTTTTTATAAAAACAATTATTTCAATAGTATTGAAGTAACCAAAGGCAAATATTGTACTAAGAAAATAAATTGTACTCTTAAAGGAATTCAGGTGATAGCTGTTTTACTAAAAAATTGTTTTGACCTGAAGAGACTATGCAGAAAGATGTTCAACATCATGTGTCTAATTATGTTTATGCAGGCCATTGAGTTTTATGTTATTTAATAAACATCGACTATGTTTTGTGAAAATCTCTTGTATACACCCTGAGATGATGTATCAAGACAAGGCCCGTAACTAACTTTTCAGCATCTGTGTGGGTAATATAAAGCAAATGAAAATCAAACAAAATCCCCGGTTTTGAGTAACTCTGAGATCATTGGAGAAGACACATGGTAGATAAATAGTTGGAAATGAAAATGCTTTTCTGCAACTTGATGATCTCTCAAACTTGTGCACACAATGGTTTGTGTAAATGGATAAGGAACATTAGAAAGAAAGGGATATATTAGTGCACATGCTGCTTTTCAATATAACACTTGCTAGTGGACTATGTACTGCTTTACTTCTGTAAGCTTTCCAGCATTTTATGTTTTCTCTTAATACTGCTCTGAGGGCTGTTGTAGAAGTATGAATTTTAAGTGTTGGTAGGGTAACCTCTCCTGAAAGTTTGGACACTTAGCAGTGAAGACATAGTTGGATTCTCTGCCGTGAAATCAGTGCATGACAGAGGGCAACCCTCTTCATTTTTCGATATGTAATAAAACTTTTTAGAATAAAAATAAAGCATTTTAGCATACAATGACAACTTCCAGGATAAACAGTGAGATGAAATTGCCTTGTGAACAGAGGACAGTCATAAACAATATTGATAATGGTGTGTTGGCATTTAACTTCACACTTTTAAAAAATATTTAGGCCTGTTAGCCCAGTCGGTTAGAGCGTGGTGCTAATAACGCCAAGGTCGCGGGTTTGATCCCCGTACGGGCCATGTGTTACCTGATCTAGTTGAGAGGTGTCCCTGCCCATGACAGGGAGGTTGGATTAGATGATCTCTAAGCTCCCTTCCAGCCTAGGCCATTCTATGACAAGGCATTGTCAAGGTAAGCTGTTTGCTCTGACACTGTTGGATATGTGGAACCTGATTACCTCAAGGTGTAAGTGCAAGCAGATGGTGAGTTGATAGAAATGTGCCTTGATGTGGCCAATCGTTGGGTGGCAGGATGTGTGGGAGGATGCGGGCAGGTGCCTAGGGCTGGTTTAACCTTCCAAAGCCTGGGATTTTATGCCTGAACAAGCATGTAAACCCATTGAATTAGTGTACTCCTTGACAGAAGAGAGCCTTGCCCACCCAAATGAGACCCGTCAGTTCCTGGCACTATGACTACTGAGCCTCTGTTCAGCTCCATCAGAGCAGAGGAAAGAGGGCCTCTACATCTGAGGACACCATGGTTAAAACAGGAACTCAAACCCTATTCACAGTAATCACCCTAGTAGTCAAAAGGAAAAACTGGAAGAAGAAATTGACTGGTCCATAGCACTCAGAAGGGAGGAGGAAGAGTCTGCATAAGGAAGCTGGTCCTTCAGCAACGAAACAGGTGAAGGAGGTGACAGAAGTCACTCCACAGCCAGAAATCACCTGGCTTTTGAGTGAACTTTGAGATATGCAGACTCTCGACCAACCAGGACAGTGGTTTGCTGCCTAGTTGCTGGGATAGTGAGGCTGACAGGAATTAGAAGGTAAGGAAGCCCAGAAGCTGGGAGACCTTGCTAAGACCTAGGGAATGGACAAAGAAATTGAAAGAGACAACAATCCAAAACCTCTGGAAGCGACTCCTGTTGAGTGTGAAGGCAAGGTATCTCCTCAGGGATAATCTTATAAATTTCCCAGGGAAGTAGACCACAATGGAGAAAGGTGTTGATTTCATTTGTGTCTTTGTTTCTAACCATCCAAATCTATTTTAATTAGCAATAAATGGAACATTCTGCCCCAAGATGAATCTCTTTTGCCTATGATAGTAACTGTTAAATAATCTCCCTGCCTTTATTTTGACCCACAACATTTTTCATCCTATGTTTTACCCCTCTCCTGTTGGGTGGGTTATAGGTGGGCATTTGATTGCTGAGCAAGGCTAACCCACCACAGGTAACATAGGTTGCACTACCAACAGCATGGTGACAGGAATTTCTCTTTCATTCAGTTCTGACATAACAAATTTTAGAAATAACAGAGTATCACATCTGGTGAAAAGACCTACCTGCTTTTTCATCCCAGATGAGTGCTTGGTGCCAGAGGCTTATTCATTCCCTACAAATTGACTGATAGTATTCTGCTACTAGATTAGGATGTTTTTCTTAAAGAAGAAGGTCATCAAAGGATGATGCTGCTCTTCGTATTCCGTGTTTAGTCACTGTCCCATTTGTAGTTGCAGTCTAGAACTTGTCAAATATGATGAGAATTTATAATCAGTGTGGATGAAAATAACATTATATAATACGTGAAGGCTATGAATACGCATGTTTTGTTAACCCTCTAACCTAAAATAGCATCAATGCATGTTAAAATGGAATTACATTTCAAGTGCCAATTAAATAGGCATGTATTACAGGCTGGAGAGTTGGCTGGGGAGAAATTTTGTGAAAAACAAGTGCAATTGTAGAATCTTGCACCTGGGAAAGAACAACCCCACGTGCCAGTATAGGTTGGGGACTGACGTGTTGGAGAGCAGCATAGGAAGAAGAGACTTGGGTGTCCTGGGTGCATGCTGGAACGTGGGATGTTCCACAAAAACATTAGGAAAAACTTTTTCACTGTGAGGGTGACAGAGCGCTGGAACAGGCTGCCCAGGGAGGTTGTGGAGTCTCCTTTTCTGAAGACATTCAAAACTCATCTGGACGCGTTCCTGTGTGACCTCCTGTAGGTGATCCCGCTCTGGCAGGGGCATTGGATTAGATAATCTTTTGATGACCCTTCAAACCCCTGAAATTCTGTGATTCTGTGATACTACGTTTGAGTTTCCCTGTAGTTTGCATTTAGAGCTCACCAATAGTCATTCTATGGGTGTTGCTTACTAATAGTGATGATGAATTAGGTAAAGGTTAGGGTTTACTTAGCTGGGATTTTAGAGAGTACTTCTGTGCTGATCTTAACAACAGGAACAATATTCACTTAGAGACAGAGACAAGAAAATGCAGGAATGTATCTGTTGTTTTTGATGGTGAAATGGCATTTAAATACTACGGTGGGCAATTTAAAATTTATTTATTTTGTATTTTTACCTTTTCCTTTCTGTGGGATATAAGCTAAACTCTGGTTTAGATATAATCAAAACTATTTCTTTCACGTAGGCATACAGAATTAGTTTCAAAAGCATGTAATAATCTTTAGATATTTCCGTAAATACACTGTATTTTTAATAAGGATGACATTTTCAGAAGTTGTTTGTGAGTTGGTGCTTTTGTAAATGTTGCTCGGTTTTATTAAAACCCCGTTTTCAATTTTTTTATGTGAAGAAATTGTATTGAATGATGGTAATTCAAGGATCTTTGCATAATTTATTTATGGTCGGAACTTTTCAGGCATGTCTATATGAAGCTGGGATTTTTTATAAATGGTTAGGAAACAAAGCAGGTTTTATTTTTTACTGAAAACAGTTAAAGTAAGACCCTAGTAGCATGAATTATGGAATTTCTGCAGTTTACTTCTGGTGCTTTTCAGTGCTTGAATAGAAATGTAACTTAATGCAGCTCTGGAGGAAACATGAGCACAACCTTCCCTCAGAATATAAAGATCCATACTCTCAATTCTAAACAGCAAATTCATGCCCTATTTTTTAAAGAAAACTAGAAATTCAAGATGAACATTTCCTGCAATACTTTGCTCATTTTATTACTACTCGAGAATAATTATTCTCACATTTTCTGCCAAGTCTTGTTATAAAAATTACTTTTCCTGCTTCGTTACAGAAATCACTATATATGATATGTATCATCACTGTTTATAACAGTTCTGTTCCTTGGATCACTAGAAAATGCTGCCGTTAGGGGTAAGTTACTGACTGAAGGTAATCAGAATTGCCTGAGCTGTGTTTGTACAAATGAAACCTATTTTGACAGGGACAAACATATCAAAGAAAAAAAAAACCCAAACGTTGCAATTTAAACACTTTTTCACTGAATCCTGAAAAGCAGTGACTGAAAAGCTTTAGAACTCCTGTAAATTATCATCTGGCTGCATTTTCAGTGTAGCAATTTACTGCTCGTTTAAGCCGTTGGCTCATTGACCAGAGAAGGGAAAATAAAGAGCAGGGTACGACATTGTGGGGAAAGACCATATATTTCCATATCTTACCTGATTTTCATTCACTTTCCACTTTCCTTTCATAAATGTCCTCAACCTTATGGCCTTGCTGAGGAACCCATGGTACCTTTCCAAGGCTGGAAAATGTGCACAGCATTCAGCAGTCTTAGGAGCTGAATTCATCTGAAGTCAAATACATGATGCTTCTACAGTAATGAAATTAAACTGGAATCAAGGCAACTGGCATATGATGGTAGATCCTTAATCTATTGCTTTTCTGCTGAAATTTTTAGCCAAGACAAATCCTTTCCATTTCTGAGGTGTAGTGATGCTTTAGGACCTGACATTATGTCAAGAACTCTTTTTCTCAGAGTCAAAGCTAGTTCTTTCATGTTACTATTGCCTCTTAAGCACCACCAATCTGTGTTGATGTGGGGGCTGGAAGACTGCAGAACTGGCCAGCTCTTGCCTGCATTTCACTTCAGTCGTTGCTGTACTGTCTGCATTTTAGTTCAGTTATTTGTACCTCAGAGATGGAGAATCAAAAAAGAAAAAATATTTGAAAGCCTTGCAAGTTCACTGCTGCCTGATAGCATCAGGCACTTGTTTTAACTGGATTTAAACTGCATACATTATTCACTATGAGCTATTTTTAGGTAAGCTGTGGTACACAGGGCTCATACAGGTATTTTCCATGCTGGTGATTTGGCTGTATTTATTCATCTTGTGGGTAGTAAGTTTAAGGTTTTTCCTCATGACCTTGAAGTCTCGAGGGATTCAATACCAAGAAAGTATTGCTAAGAAGAAGCTGAATATCAGCTCTTGCTTGTTAACAGAAGGATCAGGAAAGCTGTGTAATAGATCGGATGTAAGCACTTCTGTATGCAGAAATGAAAACCTTAATGTGACTCCGGTTAAAGTTTCTGCTTATTTTTCACAGTGGATGGAATAATTGTAAATGGCTGTTCCTAATGCAAAATCTTAAATGTACTTTTATCTGCCTCCTTATTGTTATATATTATTTGCATTCTTTAGTTGTTCCTTGCATGCTGCATTTTAGTCCTTGAATCTCTATCCTCTCTTGGTCGTCTGGTCCCCATTTACCTGAATCTCAAGGCTTTCTTGCCAATTAACATACTGAACTCATCAGCACCTGCCACCATTATGGGGCATTTATTTTTTATAGCAAAAAGTCTGCATTGTTGACATAATTTCCTTTTTGTGAAGTCAGGAGGAATTTTAGCATTTTCTTAATCAGAAATGGAGATAAGCAAAACGTACTCTTTTCTTATCTATTTGCACCTATTATGTTAAACAGATCAGCTCTCTACATCCTTTTTTGGAAGTCCCATCCAAAGCTATAATTAAACTTAACAATTTAGGAATGATGTATCCTCTCTTTTCTTGTGGATGTATGATAGAAGTCAAAAAAAAGAGCGGCCTCCCTACTTGAAAAGTAGCTATGCAGCTATGTAAGACTGGCCTTTCTACTTTTTTGACTGTTCTTCCATCACTACTGCCATTAAAAATACAGTATGAAACATTTGTTATATTACCATTATTGCCTTTACAAATCTGAAATACAATAAAGATAATTGAGTCTGATCTCACACGTTATCATCAAAATTTTCAAAATAAATTCTGAGGATATACAATGGTATAAAGAGAAACTAGACAGGTGTTCTGACTTTGAAGGCTGATAGTTGATAGTTTTTAGAGTTTGGGGATGTTGTAAATGTGGTAGTTGTAGTTGTAGGTTTGGGGACTCCCTAAGAAGTAACACACTGTAAGAAAATGGACTAGACACTGAAGTCTCTTGTTAAGGCCAGTGCGCAGACTGACTTACAATGAACCACCTACAGTACAAAATTAGATGTGTTAATCTGTGTGTATTTCAAATGTATTTGCCTCATCAGTGTGACTACAATATATGTTAACTCAAAATGGGAATGGAGAGTTTAAAGTCTTCATAAGAAACTTGCCACCATCTCCCGGATAAGCATAAACACAGAAATAGAGGATGATGCAGTACAGTAATGTCTCTCAGGAGCTCTGAGTCAGTACAAGTATGACTGACTTTTTTTCTGTTTGCCATTACAGTTGTGGGAATAATTCCTAGATGGCAAGACTTAGTTGCACAGCCTGCTACTCCAGTAAGGTAAGAGTTGCAGTTGTAGGGAGTTGCAGGCAGAATTAAGCAGCAGCAAAGGTAAAAGGCTAAGAAGAAAGTGGTGGTGCTGAAGTGTGAGGAAGAAAACATACATAGGAGGAAGAAGGCCAATAGAATGGGCCAGTAGAAGAGGAGGAGGTATTAGAGTCTGTATGTAAGAAAGGTGGTGAGTGATAGAGTTTTGTTTTCAGGCAGTGATTATTTATTCGGATCCCGACTGACGTGTTAAGATATGTGACACAAGCTCAGTATCTATAAATCACACAAATGGAATAGAAGCAGAATGATGACTCCAAACTGGAGGAAGTGGTGGACTGCTAGGCCATCACAATTCAATACAAGAGGGTTTTTGTTGATATTGAAGCTCTCCAGTAAAACACCAAGGGCTAAATTCTGTTTTCATGGTGCTGTGAACCTTGAATAACGCTCTGGACAACAGTGTTGTTAAAGTGAGTGTGAAATGAGAATAATTTTCTGATACAAAATTCTTACGTGTTAGAACAGAAAAATGTCCGTGTGTTCAGGGTTGTGTTTCAGTGAATATCCAGTGCTTGCAGTTCAAACAAAGATCTTTTTCTTCCATTTATTTTCTCCTCTGTGAAGAAATGTATCTCTTGGGAGTATCTGCTGACTGACTGTTTTGTTGCAAGTCAGATGATTGACATTCCTTGTAATTTTTATCCTTGGTAAGGAAATTACACGTTGTGCTTGTTTGTTAGTGTCTGGTTCTTGTTTAAAGCTTCCTAAACTCTTTACTTCCACAAAAAAACTCAGCAGAGTCTGTTAGTTACATATTAGTCTGAATATAAGAGGATGCTTTCTGTGTGCTCTACATTTGCTGTTTTTTAAATTGAATCGGATCTTCCTAATGGAAAAGAAAACAGGAGTCCTCTATGTTAGACATAACGTTGTGTTCATTCTTATGTATCTTCCTAAGCAGAAGTACAGTTTCTGAGGTTCTAGAGACTACAGATTCTTTCTAGAAGGAATAATCTTTTAAGTCGGTGCTGTGCCATACACAGAAGGGGGGAACCTTGGCTTTTAACTAGGTTTTCTACTCACTTGCACAATTCATGCAAATAGTAATAATATTTTTAAATTAAACAAAAATGACTAAGGAAAGAATGTACAGGAAAGACCAAAGGCCAAATAGAAGAGTTTGTTTTGCTTTCTGTTTTAAAAAGAGACTTGCTGTGGTGCTATGATTAATGTACAGGTATGTACTACAGCCCCATTTTGACACTGTGTGAGGCCACCGCCTCACTGTTCAAGTGAAGATGTTCAGGGTCAGCATGAGCAGCTGTGACACTTGTCCTGATGACCACAGAAAGAAGTTGACTGCGAGCCTGGAGGAGCATGTGTCTGTGGTTCTTTCAGACTGTATGGGCACACTGAGTAAAGCTTCAGTTTCTCTAACAGAGCTTCAGAAACAGATACTGAGATGTAATGGAGACCTACCTCAAGTTGTGCTTTTCTTCCCGGCTTGAGCCAGTGGAAGTTGTACTACAGAACCTAGCCTTTAATATTTTACAGACTTAAGTCTTCCTGAAGCCTGAGTCCTTGGTATAGAGAAAATTATTTTTGTGAGCCACTTGTAATATTCAGAGTTCCACATATTCTATGACTTTGAGATTGCAGTTCCCACTGCAGAACTAGGCTTTACAGTCTAAGAATTGCTGTTTCATTGCCAGGTATTTAACTAGATTCAAATTTACATTTCCTGCTACCCCCAAATCACTTTATATGTCCCCAGGCAAGCAGAGCTTCATGTGTCTTCTCCTTAACTGTCCAGATTCTCCGTCCCTCTACTCCTGGCAGCCTCTAAAATAAACAGAGAGAGAAACAGCTGCACTGTGCTCTAGGTGATACGCATCTGTTTATCTTGAGTTTATGACACAAGAAGTCAATTTATGCTGCAGTGGGTAGTAGTCAGGGGAAATCAAGCCTTAGAACTAAGGTCTTTGAAAGGGATGTATCTCCAGTTGCTTTTTTTTCCTCCCCTCTATTTCAAAGAGCTGTAGGAATGATACATTTCATCATCTTTTTGAAAGTTTAGTGGCCGAACTAAACATTCTGGAGGAAATGCTTATTAACAAGCCAAAGCAATTTTTAATGACTTTGATAGTTTTTCTTTCAGCAGGAAGAAGAATTTTATTCTCTGCCAACCTGAAATATTTTTGTTAAATCCAGAGCAATATTGTCAATTGCAAAACAAATAAGATATTTCAAAATAGAAAATCAGAATGTTTCTGTTCTGAAAATATTGAAACTTCTCCTTCTAGATAGTGTCAAAATAAATTGTCATAATATTTAACCCTCATTCTTTCCAAACTGGTGAATAATTTTGATCTCCCCACAAATGTAATATGCAGCAGATGTATTATTCATCCATTTCTTTGTCATTTTAGTAATGCTTTTGAAATCCCTGCTGATGATTCCACAAATCAAAATCTCCTGTTTTCAGTGTCTCAGGATCCATCTTGTTCTCATGGATGATAATAATATAAACCTCCGTTCTTTTTTTTTCCTCTGTAAACTACATAAACACAATGTAATAGTTACATAGACTCAAATTCTTAGGAGCATGGGACACGGTAACATGTTTTCTCAGTAGCATGGGATACTCTGGACATTTCAGATCCATCGTCTATTTGCATTGACTCCCCACAGAACAGTGATGTGGCTTCAAAATCCTTATTCAAGATCAGCTTTCCCTTTATCCTTAAAGAATTTTCTGATCTTTGACAAAGCTATCTACAAGACATCTGAGGCCTTTGGTGTCAAAACTGTGGTCAATACCTTGGCTGAGATGGCAAAAGGAAGTTTTCTGTAATAGCCTGAGACTGTTCTGTGCAAAATATAGCCTCCTCTGTGTGACATGCCTTTGTTCCTTCGTAGCTTCACTCCACAAAATTTACCTTACTGAACCCGTACCCTGCACCCTTAAACCTTTCTGTTGATTCACAGTTCAGTTCTGAGAGGATTACAGCCACTGTCAATAGGCAAAACCAGTGTCTCTGTTGGTGTAATTCTTGCTCTCTTGTCCTAGTGGCATTTAAATGAAGCCAGACTGTATTTGGTGTGAAATAGAGTATAGAGCACTTATTTCCTGGAGGTTCTGGTACTGTGAAACTAGTCACGCACAGTCTTTGGTCCTTTGAAGGCATAGACTGAATATTGGATTGCAGTTCATTTAAATGAAAACTGATTCCATTTCTAGTAATTTTAAACCAGCTCGTACATAACATGAACTATCTTCTATGCTGTTTATTTTTGATTGAAATCCTGAGGTGTGCTGTTCTGGTTAGTGGAGAGAACAGTGATATTGGAAATCCTTATTTCACAAATGTTGAATTAGGAGAAAAAAAATTCTTAAAGTTGAACTTGAATTAGGCTCTGTTTTAAAATGATTGTTCCGTTTTTGAACATTTATGTCTCAACAGCCATTATACTTGAAGTATAATAAGAAAAAAATAAAGATTTTTCCCATTGCTACATCTCCATAATAAGTAATGAATTTAAGTTAATACTGTCCCTTAGCTCTGACGATGTGCTAAGCTGGCTGGCTGTTTTTTTTTACTGTTAGTCCCACATCATCACTATTCATCATGGTGAATTTACACTGCAATCCTCTAGCTATATTATACAGAAATGTAGTTACTGTCTGTAGAAATGGAGTTCCTTTGGGAGCAGTTGTGAATCCTCAGCTGCTTACCACAGCTGCCACAAAAGTGTTTAGAAAGCAGAAACAGCAGATTGGTCTTGGGTTTAATGGCAGCAACTTTTTTTCAGAGAAGCCACTTCTGAAATCCATCCATTTCTCATGTAGGACCCAGTGTTAACATATACCAAACATAGTAAGAGTGAAGAAAGGACTACTCCTCAGTAACCTAGAGTGTTCCCAAAGCTTGCAGTCCCACAGAAATAGAACTTGTTACTGATGTGGTATATTAAACTTTCCTCTAATTTAATTCTTTTACTTGCAAAGTGTTAGGCATTCTGGCGAATTGGCTTCCAAAATTTACTATTTGAAATTTCTCAAGGAGAATGAATGTCAGAAGTAATCTTGACGCTATTTTAAGTAGACAACAGGACGAGGTTTTATGTAGGCCAAAGCTAAGGATTGGTTTCATATTTATGGTAATAGAAAAGTAATTTGACTTCATGTTGACAGTCAGCTGTGGTATGAATACACATTGCAAATTATTAAGTAGAAAAGTGTCCTAACTTTTCGATTTAAAACATGACTAATTTCTTGAATCTATTGTTTGAATTAGAAAATTAGGTGATGTACTTTGTATTTACACCAGCATACAGACTATGTATACTTGATGCAACTAATAAAGCTAGCTGAAAGATGATTATATTTCGATAGAGACGAATGTGAATCAGTGATTTTCTGTCATAAAAGTATGTAATTAAGTAATCTGACCTACAGGAGAAACTGAACTTTGGCTGCAGCAAACATGAAGAGCAGCCTTGTATTTTGAGAAACAAAGGGGGGTATTTACAGCAAAGACAGCATATTATCAGTGTCATCATCCCTCCATAGTCATCAGCAACTGTTTCCGAAGGGTGTCCCAATGTTACAATTTTACCAATCAAAATCTGGAAGGCACTGAACACTTTTTTGTTTCTTTGTTTTTTGGTATGGAAAGACTCTTGCAGTGTACAATTGTATATTTCAGGCTGCCATATGTATAAAATCTGCTGATGCCGTTTTAAATATCAGTAGCTCAAGTGGTGCTGGCCATGTAGAGCCTGCTCAGGTCCCACATCCCCCAGGCAAGGTCTCCTTGCCCTGGTGTTGGAATTCTCTGCAGGGCGCAATGCACGATCCCCTTTGATTCACTGCTAGAGCCAAAAGATACATCTGGTAGGCACATATGGCTGCCTCATAAATACTTCTAAACAATTCTATTCTACTTTAGGAAGGAAAGCAGTTACCACTTCTTTCTCTTTCCATTTAACCAGTGTCACACTGGTCAGGATTTTAGCATTGCACAAGAGATTTTGGAACTGCCTAGAATCCCTGGGGATGTTCAGGGCTTAGTTCAGGGCTTCTGATCTATTGATCACCAAGAATTTCCTTTCTTCTATCTTCTTTCTTCTGTCAGATATCTGACAAGAGAGGGAAAGGGGGTGAAACATCTCCCTTATGAGGAAAGACTGAAGGAGCGGAGTCTCTTCAGCTTGGAGGAGGCTGAGCGATGACCTCGATGATGTTTATAAATGTGTAAAGGATTAGTGTCAGGAGGACGGAGCCAGGCTCTTCTCAGTGATGTCCAATGACAGGACAAGGGGCAATGGGTACAAGCTGGAACATAGGAAGTTCCACAAAAACATTAAGACAACTTTTTCACTGTGAGGGTGACAGAGCACTGAAACAGTCTGCCCAGGGAGGTTGTGGAGTCTCCTTCTTTGGAGACATTCAAACCCCACCTGGACGCATTCCTGTGTGATCCTGCTTTGGTGGGGAGGTTGGACTAGATGATCTTTCGAAGTCCCTTCCAACCCCTGACATTCTGTGATTCTGTGATCTCCTGCCTCTGTTGGGATTCAGTGCAAGTAAGAAAATCTTGTGAAGCACTTTCTTGATTACCAGATGGCACTCTCCATAGCTGCACCAAAATGAAAAGCTGTTCATCAATGCATTATGACTGTGATATATGGTTGGGAATTTAATGCTAGGGTTTTTAAGAATTTAAAATTTTAAGAATTTAAAGACTAGGGTTTGGGTTTTTTAAGCGTTATAAAATCAGTTGAACTGAAAACAGTCAAGCAACACTTCCCCATTGTGCATGTGTAAATTTATAAGGTGAATTAACACATGTTTTGGACTTTTTTCTATGTGCCAAGAAGAGTAGCAGAGAGAAAACCAGAGAGCATATACTAATTAACGTGTTCTAATAATGGAGTGAGCCTGTCAGAATCTCAAGCACAGAGGTTTAGATAACTATTAGTTTCTTCTGCAGTTGTCATTATTCCACATCAGCTGTTCCCTAACTTTCCCTTTTCACCATCATGTAGAAGCAGGATGTGATGCCAGAATTGCTGAGTCTGCAGAATATGTTTGTTGTGTCAGTGAGAGAGGGATTGTAGTGCTGTGCTGCGCTGCCCGCGATTCAGGAACAACTGCTGGTGATGATCAGACCTGGCAAAATGCACGTTTGCTTCATAAAAAAAGAACCTTTATGCCTTGAAGTCTGGAAAGTGTTTCATTTACGGCAGTGTAGAGTGTGTACATTTGTAATGGAGAAAAAACAAACAAAAACAACCCCCGTTTTTTAATACATCAGAATACGCATACCTTGGAGACCGAGTTGGATTTTTTGGGGGGTGGAAGGTGTCGGTATATTCACTCACTGTGACTTGTACTTGCTTAAAAGGTTAAAAAGCTTTGGGAAACATTGTTTCTACTATTTTAGACAGGATTGAATCCTGAGACAAACTCTCTGAACCCTGAATTCTCTATTTGTGGTCCGTTGCTATTGCATTAATAGCGAATGGTTTTTGAATCATTGCTTGACATTTCTAGCACAGCTTACTTTCAGAATATTCTGAATCATTAAGATTAGATACCAAAAATCATGGAAGAAGGGTTGCTAAGGCAACAGATACAAGTGTTGTATTTCATCCTTATTCTCATCAGGACAGACACCTGTTCTTTGGCTTTTTTCCAGCACCTTTTGAAGCATTAACCTTCAATGACTCTAGTTGTATCAGCCTATGGGGAATATTATTGGCCTGATTTTCCTCAGAAGTTTCAGGACTGTATTGCTACTTCTCTTTGACTAGTTTTCTGAGTGTGGGCTAGGGACTGTATGCTGTATTCAGCTTAGAGAAGGCAGATGGTCATCTTTAGTTGAAGACTGATAGGAAGAAAGTGCTGATTTGTCATTATTTCTACTTTGTGGTCCTGAGCAAACCACTCCTGCAAATGCATGTTTTGTTTTTGCAGTCTGTGAAATAGGCATAGCAATGCTTTCTTAACTTGTGCCTCTGCAGGAATGTTGTGAGAATTAATGTGTTGATGCTTTGCTATTGTTTGTTAGATCTCTGTGTATTCAGGTATTATCTAGGCATATTGATTGCATTTGCATATTTCTCTCAGTTGTCCTGAAGTGAAAGCATGCTGAAAGTCAAACAAGACTTTGGTTATAAGGAAAATCACAGGGGATAAATGTGTGCTGTCTAACTGGAATATATTAATCAATTTTTAAATTGCGTTTGGAGGAAAAAAAGAAATGAAGTTGATTTTCATATAGCACACTAGAAGGAAAGCAGCACAAATCAGTCTTTTATAGACTGAACAGATATAATGTAACACCCAATGATGTAATGCTCCCGATGAAAGAGGACAACTGTTTTTGGTCTCCTGAATAATGATAACAAATGATATGTCAACTACGTTTCTGTTCCAATGGCACTGCCTTTGTTACGTGAGGACCTGGATTCATATCAATAAACATTCAACAACAGACACCCATTGGTATGGTGATCTACTCAATAAGTTTCTATTTTCAGTAGTGAGGCTGGACCTGAATACTGATAGAAGTCTTCACATCTCATCAACAATTCTATAAACTATCCAGTTCTTGTGGATATCAATATATTTTTTTTAAGACATTATTTAAAAGAACTGAGAATTTTGCATCTTACATAAACGTTTAAGGCTTTCCCAGTCATTATGTATTGTTTTTACTTAAAAAACTCTTTGTCATCAAAGGAAAAAGATGGGAAAAGAGGACAAAGTATAGATATACAGTTTGGTTCTGAATTGAAGTAGGTATCTGGAATTGACAAGAAATGTACCATCAGTGAGTAGTAAGAAATACTGTGTAAAATAATTCTGTAAAAGGCTACAGTTTTGGATAACGGTGAGATGCAAAAATAAAAATAGACTTCTACCATCCATTTGTTCTTAAAAATAAAAGAGTAATGCTAATAAAATAGTATTTAACTATGTCCTGGGAAAGCTTGAGAATCTGGGATATTTCATTAGTAAGAATGATTGTATTTAAAACCTTGCTGAAGCTCTTATTTCAGAGTCTTGCTAGAATGCTCTTAACACACATTTCCCCTTCACAACAACAACAAAAAGTGCGACAGAAAATCTGAATACATTCTTTAATAATGCAGCATAACTTTCACTCTATGGACAATCACACTTTCTACTGACAAAACTAGATCTAAAAGAGAATTCTAAGACTTTTTTAGTTCTAAAAAATGAATGTGAAAAGAAATTAATTCAGCTGAAGTAGTCTTTTTCTTACCCTGTCTTCTAGAGGTAAGAACACCCTATATAATCAGACCATCTGCCTGTCTACCAGGTGGTTTAGAATAAGTATTGAGCCTCTTGGCCAATGTCAAAGAGATTTGATAGACAAATAAATTCCTTGAGGATTAAAGTTCCTATTAGTCTTACCATGATCAGCACCTGTGCAGAGAGAAAACCCCAAAGCAGTGTCCTTTGGCTCAGGGAGACCTAAAGTTACCTCTTCTCCCTCCTGGCTGGCCAAGCAGCACCTCTTCCCTGGCCAGGCAGTCAGCATGGATGGGGCCAGAGTCTGAGGTCAAAGAACAGAAGGATCTAGAGGAGGGTTTGTGGTTCTTCAGTGTGTGTGTGTGTGTGTGGATGGCGGGTGGGGTGTTGCATGTAAAAATGCAGAAACCAACTAAACAGGGAATCGGTGCTTTGTTGGTTGTGGTGTTTTTTGAGTTAATTTGTTACCAAAATAAACTGGTGTAAATGACTTAGTAATGAATACCCACTAGGAAAAGAGTTTGTTACTGCATAGTATGAAAAATGCAGTGAATTCCAGTGTCATGAGGATATAAGAAAAGATAAAAGTGATATTGTTTTTTAATGTAAGACAATTAGAATTTCAAATGGAGTTTACTGTTCCTTCAGCTTTCCAGAATTGTACTTGTGTACTTGTGCTCAAAAAAGCATATACTGATCTTGGCTGGAAACATTTGTAACTCTTAAAAGAAGCTGAAGATTTCTTCCTTTTTACAGTTAGTGTTTAAAGACCTTACTAAGGCCTGTTAGTTCTGCAGGACATTTGTTGCTGGACATAGATTGACACAAAACAAACACAGTAACAGCTTGGCCAAAATAAGGTGACAGCTGTATGATTTGGTTCAGAATAGAAAATATGTCCTTGGCCACAATAAATGAGATTTGCTGACTGCTTTGAAATGCTATCTACCCACTAGGGTGTAATGAGGTTAAAATATCATTTAATAAAGCAAAAGGAATTGTGTCAGAGAACTCTAGTTAAGGATTTGACTAAATTGCAGGGTATAGCGCCAGGAAATGCTTAAAGTTGAATTCACCCCAAAACTTGCTGGGACTGATATATGCCCCCCACTATACTGAGCCTATACAGGAATTGAAATTAAATTCCTTTTAGCTAACGAATTCTGAAAGTGATGAAATGACTGTTGTTGATTTGTTTGTTTTCTCTGAAGATGTGTTGCCTTCACATACTGTGTTATCTTGCCAAATACCACAGACTACATAATTTGCCAGTTTTCTTGGAGTGTTTCCATCACTAGAGTAGCCTGCGAAGCTCACATTGACTGCTTGATCTAATGTGCTTTAGTAATGTATTAGTGAAGTAAGATGTTTTTACATTAAATGAAAATGAGCTGGACAGTGATGCATGATGAACATGAAGTTACCTTTCACAGCGCCGATAATGCTTTCAGTAAGAGTAGCTTGATTTGCATATATTAAGATGGGGGTTAGTTGCTTTGGTGAAGAGGATAGATGACCATTTTGGGATTCCTTTTACCAGCATACAAGGACATAATAAATGTACCTCACAGATATAATCATCTAGCCCTGCTTTTGCTCAGTAGAACTCGCATATTGGATTTTGTATGCTTACAACTGCTCCCATGCATTGAGAAGAAAAGATAATGACTCCGATGGCACCAGTCTTTTGGACTGTCCTTAGAAATGGCCCAGTATAGTTTCAGCCAAGCAGGTTTCCCTCTGCTCAAGACTGATGTGGAGTGCATAAGTGCTTTTTAATTTCATATGGTAAAAACGAGTACAGTTACCTAAGCTTCTGTCAGTGTGTGCTCTTGGAGCAACTATAGGCAATAAAATGCTCAGAATTCTTCAGTGTGAGAGAGCTAAATGGTACCTTGATGACATTTTTGACATCTTGCAGTTCAGCATGTTCAAGACATGAATAAGCTAAATAGATGAATCTAATACGAAGGAAACTACTCCCTCATGTGTCATGTATCTCAGAACATCTAGATGAGCCTTTTGCTTTATTGTATCAGAAGGATTCTTCATATCATAATTGATGCTAAATCAAAGTAAAGGCTGGTCTTCATAAATAACATTGTTGCCTGATGCTTAAAATTATATATTTGCACCTACAAGGTACCTGTGTTTGTGTTTTATCTGATAACTTACTACTTTAATGTCAGAATCCACTGCAGTGAAATTTTGTGAAATGTGCCAATTAGAGGAGTAACACCAATATGCACATTCTGTTCACAAACAAGCAACTTAAATTATGTGGGACTGGTCAGAAAACAATGCTTTTTTAACTGCTTTTTGGGGAGTGGTAACATTTGCAATTCTTTCTTGGAAGAATTTTATTTGATTTATTGTGTTTGGAAAATATATACCAAGCAACATCTGCCTTTAAAACTAATCAAGGAACAGAGGCTTCAAAATGTGTTTTTGAATGTGAATACACAGTATAACCCACACTATCAATGTTATCCTTGAACTATGAATGTTTTTTGTTGCCATACCAACAGTTTGTTTGAAAGTTCAAATATGCTAGGCATGACTGTCTTGGATGTGAAGGACATTTCCTTTCAGTATTTTCAGCTTCCTATTAACTTTTTGTAAGATCACTTTCTGTGAAATCCTCTGTTATAAAGGACCACAAAGTGAAAATCAAATCTTTCATACGGTATGAATAAGTAAAGGAAAAAATGGATATAATAAGTTGGAGCCTTTAGCAGTGGACTCTCTCTCTTTTCTTTATCCAGACTTCCCCTGAATTTAAAAAGAAAGCTTTTATGTAACTTAAAATAAGTTATTCTTACTTAACAACTTATAGGTTTCCTTGTTATAGGGATTGCATGTTCCTTAAAGCTTTTATGCAGTCATGCATGCTGTAATGGGAGAGATGCTTCTTTGCTTAGCAACCCAGTGGATATACAAATTGCAGCTTTCCTTTTTGGTTCCTATGGCACCTGTGCAGCATTCATAAATATTTTAATCACAGAGCTTGACTGGAATGGGCATGTTTTTAATAGTTTAGATAGAACAGTTCTAAAGAGATGGACATAGATGCAAGGTGATGCAAACAGCAGGAAAAAGGTAGTCATGTATAAAAGAAGTGACACAGAGTGATCAAGATAAGTCTTGCTTGAAAAATTGTAGATCTTACCTGTCACACTGTAGAATGATAAATTTTACATTGTTCAAGCGACATTTTGAAGTGAAATGAACTGGTTTGGGTTTGTAGTGACTATATAGGTCTAAATAGAAGACTAGAAGAGCAAGGTGTCTTTGAGATTTCTGAAGCCAGGGTTCAAAATACTTTTTTAAACATTTCCTTCGAGATTTAGTCTGTTGGATTGTTCAGCTGAGCAAATGGGTCGAAAAGGGTTAGGGGGAAAACTAGTGTGTATTTGTAAATATTGTACACGTGCATCTTGTTGCTGCTCCTTGTGTGTGTATCGTGAAGCATAACTCTTACCTCCTTTCTTTGATCTTACATGGATGTGCAACTCATCCTCAGCAAACTTAACTTCAAGCATGTTATTTGGTCAGGTTTCTCACAAATATGGTGTTCAGAGGTAGATTCTAGACCTATTTTTGCTATAGAAATTTGTCACTGAATTTTTTTCTTTCTAAAAACCAGCAGCTAAGCTTACCTTTAAGATGACATATGTAATGCTATAGCCCAGTAAATTTGGCTTTTAACAGGCTACAGGCTTTCTGCTAGGCTTTATCTTTCTTAGTCTTCATGGAGATTTGTTTTAGCTTGCAGCACCAATTATCTAATGACCAGTTGACTGTTGCATACTTTGTTTAGCTTTTGTTTAGCTCTGATTGTGTGATTATGGTGCTTGTTATTTCTGCAACTAGTACATAATAAAAAAATGCTTATCTTGTGTGCAATAAACTACCTGTAAGTCTAGAACAAATTGCAGCACAGAGCAGTAAAGGTGTGAAGTGACAGAATTGTTCTTAAATCACAGGTATAGGTTGCTACTGGAGGTTACAGGGCTATAAGGATATGTTTTGGGCATAACAAAGAATGACAATTTTTTTTAAAAAACAAACAAACAACAAAAAAAACAACAAAGAAACACACATTAAAAAACCCCCAAAACAAACCAAAAAAAAGGAAAAACATACAAAACCCACATGAATTTACTTGTAATGTGGACTTTCTGAACAATGAAGTAAAAGCAAGGTACAGAGCATGTTAGCAAACATAAAAATGTGAGGAGGAAGAAATCAGCATCACTCTTCTGAAAAATTTCACTGGATACTCCTCTCCTTTTCTCCACTCCTCATCATAACCAAATATTTAGTGTAAATGATGGGAATTAACAAATCCATAAACTGGAAACAACAAATGAGTAACGCGCATGTATGGTGGACATGGTATAACTGGACACACCCTCTTAAAATTCTTTTAAAAGGAAAAGCCAAATGCCATGATTAAGGTCATGGCTCAAAGATTCTTCACATTCGTGTGGGATCTGGGTGACTTTAGTTGAACCCTATGGACTCAGATGATCTCATGTGAAATTCAGTGCTGGTTCAATTAAATAACCTCTGTTATAAATAAATTACCTGCATAACCCTGCATAAATAAAATATTATAGCCTTAAATAAATCATGTGAACAAATATAAAAAAATATTGGTATTTGGATGGTTTTAATTAAACTAGAGAGGAAGCATGTTTTGTAAAAGGTTTTAGAGAGAATGGATTAGCTCAGTGATTAAAGAAATGTGATGCTTGTTCAGTCGCAAATTTGAGTGTTTAAACCTGGTAATAAAAGAAATGTAGCCTTTCCTTCTGACATTTTGGAGCTAAATAAAGATAGTGCAGATGTGCTAGGTTGGTTGTTGCTTATAAGTACTGAATGTTTCCTGTGGGTTTAGGATCCATTTCTGGAACAGATAAAAAGCCAATGTCTGCACTGGAACTGTATTCCTTCTCCAGAAAAGAAATATGCACTTGGCAAATCTGTTTAACATTTGTTCCAGGAAAATAGTGAGTTTGAACATTGTCACGACATGGAAGTTTGAAAAAGTATAGTGCTTGGTTTTCTGCTGTTGTTCCTTTTTAAACTAAACTGAGCTGTGGAGGTGAATATATAACTGAGGTTAAACTAAGCTGGTCAGAGCTGTTAGAGGAATGTGTAGGGATGGAAAGACACTCCAGTAGCTCATTCTTTGCATGACAAAACGTTAAGAGCACAGCTGAGTTGGGCACTTTGCCCACTAAAGCCACCCCTTATATTCACTCATTTGTAGGAGGCCACAGCAAGGCCCTGTAGCAGACTTTGGTCTTATAGACTTTTGTGTAAGAGCACACACCTGGAGTCACGTGTATTCAGACTCAAGCTTTGCTTTTCAAGATGAAAACATAATGCATTACTCTGTCAGGGAGGAATAATACCCAGGCATAGCACCGACGTTTGTTCCTACTGCCTTTGCAACTGCCCACTTCGTTATGTTATTTTAATATGGAAAGATAAAACGCTATTCTTCAGATACATGATTGAGATGTATCTATAGCTTAAGACATCTAAACTGAATAATCTCAGTTTAAGTGTCTACATGTATGTCATATGACCAAGATCCCACTATAGTTACTGGTGAATGAGTCAATACAACCTAAATACCAGTCCAGTCACCCTAAAGTAGATGCATGCTGCCCAGCCAGGTAAACAACTGTCTAGATTCTGTTGCCTGCATTTGATTAAATTTTCTTTGGCTGTAATGGCAACTTTGACATATAGGCATATAAGTAAACATGCCTCCATGTACACATATAAATTAAAGTTTCATACTGTAAGAGTGAACAGAAAGCAGTATATCTATTTTGAGATTGTGAGTATCCAGTACAATGTGCAATTTCAGTTGCATTGGTTTTAACAAAAGTGTTTCTGAAAAATTTTTTGAGAGACTAACACTAGTGAAATGACATTTTTAGACTTTCTATGAAATAATGGAGTCTTAGCTTCTTTTTTCAAATCAAGGTGAAATTCAACACTAAACCAGAACTAAACAATTTTATATAACATTATTATCCTCAAAAGAGAAATTTTGGAATTCCTTTTTCACTGGGAACTTTTTGTATTTCTAAGTTTCAAACCTACATAGCTCAAAACTAAATTCTGAAATCCTTTGCATAATTGCCTTCTCTCACAACTGTGATGACAGGTTATTCAATGAACCATGCAAGCATAAAAGTGTGTTTTCCTTTATGAGCATATCTTAAAAGGGGCCGATCCAGGTCTTGCCATTTTTTTACTGTGTCTTTCCTGAACAGCAAATGTCAAATGTTGCATACTTAAAAAATGTGTCATGCTCAGGGAGAATACACAATGTGAGCTTTAAAGAAATTCAAGGTGTGGTGGCAGAGTCAAAGTCACAAGAGTCTTGGATATTTTCACATTTATGTGAGATTTAAACAGCATTGTGTCCGTCTGAATATTAAATTGTTGGCTGGGGGTTTTGTTTTGGTTTTGTAAGCAAGGGGAATGTATGTATACTGCGAATAACAAGTAAATCTAAATGCAGATGTATAAAAAACATGACTTGGACTTTCTCATTTAAGCCACTGTGATGATGCCCACGTGTAAGAGTACTCTGCTCACTTTCAGATACAATAGCAAGTCCTTCCCTAGCTTACATCATGATCTGTTTATATCGATTGAATTGCAGGAAAAAATGATTATTTAATAGTGATCTTGTCAAATATACTCTTCCTAGGCTATAGATAATTGACTCTTGGATACTTTTATTCTCCCGAAGGTAAAATGTATTAGGAATTTACACCTTGACTGACAAGCCATTTGTCAAAGCTAGAAAGAAACAGATTTCCAAAGCTTTTCAGTTGTTTGGCCTGTAAAGAAAGCCAGTTATGTTTCTATAGCAACTGCAATGGGCCAGTAATGATGTCATCACTCAACAATGAGCAATAATGCATATCACTTTATTTCAAATACTGTATATAAACAAACATTGAATCATTTAATTGCCAGAATGAATAATGTTCCCACCTCCTTTAACAATTTATTATGAAGAAGAAAAAGACTAATATCTAACTGGTCAAAATAGTAAGCACATGCAACAATTTGAAAAAGCGAGTAATGACTTTGTTGCCAAACTCCATTCTTTTCAAGCCCATACAATGTATATAATTACTGAAAATATTTTTGATGTTTCTAGTCAACTTGAAAAACTTTCTGTGGTGCTAGGTGTAAATTCTTGGAGATATTTGTACTTCTTTTACCAAAAATGATTATTCAAACTGAGTCAGCTCTCTGAATAATATGCAATCCCAACACTGCACAATAGTTACTGCTTGATATTCTCTGATGGCTACCCTTGGAAGACAAGACTTGGTTTATCTCCAAATTTTGGAAGAAACTGTTTTCTTATGGAAGGTAGACCTATAATTTTCCTTTAATTATTCTCCAAAAATCAATGGACAAGTGCAAAGAGTCAGTCAAATTTTAAATGTTTATCATGTTTTATTAATTTATTATCAGAATGACTGAATATTTTTCTGCTGAGTTCATATGGAATCACTGCATAACACTTCTGGTAGGAACACTTCATCCTCCCCTCAAACTATGGTTTATCATTAGTTCTGTCTTGCTGTGTGATATGATTTCCAATGAGCTGGATATCTGCAGACCTCCATTTTCAAGCAGAGACTAAGACAAAGTTTCAGTCCTTCTGGTAGGAGTTGTTCACTGTTTTATGTCTATACATCTCTTGTACCTGAAAAATTACTGTTTTATTTTTCTCAGCTCTTTCCATAAGTCTGTTAAAAATCTTGGTATTCGTGATCAGTGTCTGCTTGACTCTTCTAGGTCTGCCCTTTGTTTGTGTATTCATTTCTAGAAAATTAATCTGTTAATTAATCAATAGTATTCCTAGCCTACTTGGTGACTGTAAGGATTTGAAAATGTATATGTGTCTTATTTGGGCAGATTTTATGCTTCTATCATTCAAAGAGCTCTTTTTATCGTCATGGTTGGGAAGGAGAAATGTGAGCTCCTCTGTTGTTGTATTCCTGTTGACTCTTCCAGCAAGAGATTTGGGTAAACTGTGGTGCAAGACAGTACACAGGATTTTTTTACCTTGCTTTCATTTTTGGCCATAACTTCCTGGTCTTTTCCTTTTTTTCTTTCTTTTTTTAATCCTTCCTTCAGTCTGCTTTGTACTTGTCTAATGTTCACAGCTCTTTGCTTCTGTTCTAGTTCTAGGTATAAGTTGGCAGTTGTCTCCAGCTTGGCTCTTCAGTGTCTTTCTCTAGCCCTGCCTCAGCTCCCTAGCTGTCTCATCTAGACATGCCTTCATTTCTTAATACTGAATGCAACAGCTACTGCCCTCTACATCCTTACATTGTGATTGAGAACTTTTTTTTTATGACTACCTTAACATTGCCTTTATTTCAATAATCTTAGAAGGAGTATACAAGCA
>NW_009706346.1:0-45285 GCF_000703405.1 Apaloderma vittatum | reverse complement strand
CTGAATTAAAGGGCTTAAAAAAAAAAAAAAAGGGAGAAAAACAACACCCCACCATAACAGAAGGACAGAGTCAAGCTTTCCTCAGTGATGGCCAGTGATAGGACAAGGGGCAATGGGTGCAAGCTGGAGCACAGGAGGTTCCACAAAAACATTAGGAAAAACTTTTCACTGTGAGGGTGACAGAGCACTGGCACAGGCTGCCCAGGGAGGTTGTGGAGTCTCCTTCTCTGGAGACATTCAAACCCTGCCTGGACACATTCCTGTGTGACCGACTTGAAGTGATCCTGCTCTGTCAGGAAGGTTGGACTAGATGATCTTTTGATGTCCCTTCTAACTCCTAACATTCTGTGATTCTGTAATATAGAAGGTAACGAGAATAATGGAGATGACACACAGAGATGCTATATCTGTAAAATTACAGCTTGCTTGTCAAAGTCATAGCGTGGTGAGAGAGCTGGTTTTTTTCTTCTATATCCTGAGAATGCTGTGATTTGTTCTCTGCACTTGTCAAACCATAGAACACACGAGTTGCAAGGGTAACATACCTGCAGAAGTAGAGGTAGAGTGAGCCTTGGAGAGAAAAACAGAGAATAGGCTGCGGGAAAGCAGGATATCGAGTCTGTTGGAAGGCAAAGAGCTAGCTCACATGACAAGGGAGTGCTGGAAAAAAAATGGCTGCAGCGTAGAGGAACTGGGTCTAATATGATTAAATCAAGCAACTGGTAAGGTTATGTTGTAAAATCTGATTGAGCAGGTCAAAGGGGAAGTTAAACCACAGCTGGATCAGGACTTGAGCTCCGTGAGTAGATGCGAACTGAATCCTTAGGAATGATGAGTAAGCAGCAAAAGAAAGGTGACTGGTGAAAGTGAACATATATTGGGCACTGAAGCAGCAGGGAAGTGTTGGAGTACTAGACAACTTGTGTGTTCGAAATCTAAACTGTAGCCTTGCTTTAGTCTTCCAAAGTCATAACAACTGTTGCTCACAACATGTCCCTGACCAAACTTCTGAAAGCAATCTCATTAGTGTTTCAGCCATTACAGTACATCTCATGTCTTCCACCTCCTGTCACATAGTTTTTATTTGAAATTGGGTGTTTTCCCTAGATGAAATTTGTTATATTGCACTTTCCTAAGGTGAAAATAGTTAAGAGATGTATTGTTCCTAGTACTGACATTTTAATTTTGTCCTCATAATTGCTTCAGCAAGTTAAAGATTTCTCTACCTAAGCATCAGAGTCAGCTCTGAGGAGAATAGGGAGCTTCAGGATGAAACTTGTCTTGTCTTCTATATTAGATTTCCAAAACATAAATTGTCTATATTGACTTTATAGTTTCAGCTAAAGCTGTTCTCTGTCTTTTAACAGATGCATTATGCGTTTGTTTCCATGTGATATGAGGGAATATACTGATATATGTTCTCCCTCAATACTGATATCTATTCTCAGGATGAGCCTTTGTCTCTCTGAGAGGCATACTAGAAAACCCAGGTTAGAGATTTTATGAGTCAGAACATGTGTTTAAATATTTTCTATGCTCGTTTAGAAATATTTGCTGACACAGCTCACAAATCTGCCCCACTCTAAAAACAAATAGATCCTCTAGAGTTTGGACTGGTTGACCTTTGCCAGAATTTTCTGTGTGTGCAGTAGCATATGTTGCTGGGTTTGTAACCTGGAACATAGTTAACCTAGCTGGTAAATTGGGAATGATCTTACCTTTAATTACTTCAGCTAATGAGTATTTCGATATTTTGGGTTACCATACTTGCAGCAATATTGCTATGCTATTGTGTTCTTGTGGACCATGTTGCTTGAAGAAATTTTTTTTTGTTGGATACACTTTCTTATTCTGCTTTCTGGTAAAAATCTGAAGTAATGAAAGATCATGCACATTGAAGGTCTGTAACATGTGACATTTCCTATATATTCCTAAATAATAAAAAAAGTGCCCATAATTACGCCCATAAGTACCAGTGAGATCTTTTAATTACTACTTATGCCAGAAATTTTTGGACTGAGAATGATTAATCATACAAAGTCAAAGCTCACAGCTTGCAATGTTGCAGAACAGTTTATAGTAGAGATCATAGAATCATAGGTTGTTACAGGTTGGAAGGGACCTCGAGAGATCATCTAGTCCAAGCCTCTGCTAGAGCAGGATCCCCTAGGGCAGCCACACAGGAACGTGTCCAGGCAGGTTTTGAAAGTCTCCAGAGAAGGAGACTCCACAACATCCCTGGGCAGCCTGTGCCAGTGCTCTGTCACCCTCACAGTAAAGAAGTTTCTCCTCATGTTGAGGTGGAACTTTCTATGTTCTAACTTAAACCCATTGTTTCTTGTTCTATTGCTGGGCACCACTGAGAAGAGATTGTCCCTTTCTTCTTGACATCAACCCCTTAGATACCTATATACATTAATAAGGTCCCCTCTCAGCCGTCTCCTTTCAAGGCTAAACAGTCTGAATTCTCTCAGTTTCTCTTCATAGGAGATATGATCAGGTTCTCTGATGATATGAAACTGCATGGGGTGGCTGACCCACAGGAAGGCTGTGCTACCATCCAGTGAGATCTGGACAGGCTGGAGAGCTGGGAAAAGGTGAACCTCATGAAGGACAAATGTAGAGTCCTGTATCTGGGGAGGAATAACACCAGGCAGCAGTAGAGATTTGGGGTCATCCTGCTGGAAAGCAGCCCCACGGAGAAAGACCTTGGAGTCCTAGTGGACAGTAAGTTGTCCATGGAACAGCAATGTGCCCCTGTGGCCAAGAGGACCAATGGGACCCTGGGGTGCATTAGGAAAATTGTGTCCAGCAGGTCTAGGGAAGTTCTCCTCCCCTTCTACTCTGCCCTGGTGAGACCACACCTGAAATACTGTGTCCAGTTGTGGGCTCCCCAATTCAAGAGAGACAGGGACCTGCTGGAGACAGTCCAGCAGAGAGCTACAAGGATGATTAGGGAACTCTGTCCCCTCATCCAGGTCATTGATGAAGATATTGAACAAAACTGGACCCAGTACTGATCCCTGGGGAACACCACTGGCCACAGGCCTCCAGCTTGCCTCTGTGCCACTGATCACAACCCTCTGAACTCTGTTGCTGAGCCAGTTTGCAATCCACCTCACAGTCCAATCATCTGTCCCACGTTTCTTGAGTGTACCTGTGAGGCTGTTATGGGGGACAGTATCAAAAGCCTTACTGAAGTCAAGCTGTATGAGATAAGGACAAATGTTAGTTTGATCAAAAAGTGTAGAGAAAAGTGTGAAGAGGCAACATGCATTGACCATGTTTAAAACTGGCCAGGAGAAGTAAGAATCACTGATGGTTCAAAAAAAAAACCCCACAAACAAAACCAAACCCTAAACAGATAACATAAAAAGTATCCAAAGAATGATAACATTATAATGATACATTATTACAGCTATGAAACTTTTTTTTCTCCCCAAGAAAACTAATTGAGTTCTGGATATTTTTTCTCTCTGCTTATTAACATTCAAAACATCAGTATTTTTCAAAGCAGACTGGCAAGTTCTGTGGATTTCCTGGAGATGCTGAAACCAATTTTCCTTCCAATCGTTCAGTTCAAAAATAACTATGTTCCTCACCAGGCCTAGGAAATGTCAAATACTAATCAATATTGTTTTCATACCTTCCAACAGGATGGGAATTATGGGGCTTCTTCATATTTGATTTCTACCAACACAGACCAGGCAATAATATTACTTTGAATGTCACCTAGCACTTTACATTTTCAAAGAAGCTTATATTGCCATTAGTTACAAGAGGTTGTCTGTCTTTTGTTGACTAAGAAATGAATGTCATAAAATACTTCATTAACACTTATTTATATGGAATTCCTTCTCATCAATTTAATAATTTTACCCTGCATGGCTAAATGTCTTCCTAAGAGAAAGAAGCTTATAAAGTCCCCATAAGCTTAAAAGGCAATTGCCTTTTCAAAGTTATTTTCAATGAAGAATGAGATAGGTTTGTTGCATTGTCAGGAGCTGTACATTTTGTCATAGAATATAGAGCTGAAAAACCTTCATAAATCACGCAGTTTCTCTCCCTGCCAGGGCATGGAAATGTTCCTCACAGCACACTTTCTGCATTTGCCAAACCTTAAAGTTTTGCAAGCAGTAGCATTGCTGGTTTCTGCTATTTCCTTGCTGTTCCACAGTCAAGTGGACTGAACTGTCGGATGCTCATGGTACACATCTTAAGCTTTCTTTTTGCCAGTTCCTTTCCACTGCTTGGTATCATTACATATTTTTTTAATGACTATTTCTGTTGAGATTGTTTTATGTTCATATATTTGTGTTCTTGAGCCTTTCCGCACTACTATAGTTATCCTTAGTCTATATTCATATGCAATTATTCTTTTCTTGTATTTAAGCCAATACAGGTTGGTTCGTTTCCCTCTACTTCTCAAGTTCTCTACATTGTTCTCCACTTCCTTGGTCTTTCTGGTGATAAGGTTAAATGCAGAGATATGGGGATGCATCTAATTAGATCTGAAGTAGGATGTTCTTCAGTTGTCTATCTGCCACAAATTACGGATTTTTTCCAGTCTAAATTAAAACAAAAAGTAGCAACAAAAAAAAAGGAGTATCACAGAATCACAAACGTCTTTAGTTCCCTCCACAGCATATGCACCAAGTACTGCCTGAATAATTTATTTATTTATTCAGTCTCCCAAGACTTCCTGTGTTCTTTAATGGGATCCTCAAGAAAACTGTTAACAGTGTGGTAACTGCTTCTGTCCGTTCCTTAGTACTCAAGAGGAAATTTCACTTTGTAATAGGGATACCCATAGTTTATTTTATAGAAGCTACTCTTTCTCTGGCATGAAGTTTTCTTTCTTCTTTCTCCTAAAATTGTGGTCAGCACTGCTTAATCCTTTACTGAAGACAGAGATCAGAAAAGTATTAGGTGTTGCATCATGTATTTATTCTCCTTTGTTGTTTATTTTAATCATCATTCAAATGGACCTGTATAATCTTTTTTTATTTGCTTTTTTTTTGTTTTATCTCTTCACACCTGTACTGTTCTTTATCTTTCCATATTTTACACTTGCCATTTATTACTTATGTTCAATTATTCTTGTTATTCAGGAGCTGTGGGATTTTTACCATTTTCCACAGGATCAGGAGATTGTGCCATTCTGCATTTACACTGTCTCAGTAAATAGAACTTTTAGCACTCTTTTGTGCATCACACTATTGTACCAAGATATCTGTTCCCTGAGTTGATTTACGCCCGTTCAATGGGAATGGCAGATCTCATTCCATACTTTATGTCATGATGGTGCTCTGTATCAATTCATGAACTTTTGGACCTAAATTTATGTCTCTGCAATTACAAACGATTCTTCATTATTAGCTGGAAACAACTTTAAAATGTTGTTTGCTGAATGACTACATCTGCCTTTCTAAGCACAGTATCTGTGCCTCCATTCTCCATAAGCATCTCAGCCACCACCTTTGATCAAATGGTTTCTAACGGTTTCTAGTTGTATGTGTATTGTTCCAGTTCCTTTTATATTGACACGAATTATTGGACAAGTCTTCCTCTCACTACTTCCTGAATTTTACATGATATTCCCAGCCTGGCCAGAAATAGGAATTTTCTGTTGCTGTAAGATTTGCAGATGATTCCTGTATATCTTACAGGTTTGAAATTCAGCCTTACAACATCTTGATGATAAGTGTTAAAAAAAGAAAAAAAACCCACAAATATTTTTATTAGTAGTTTGTCTACTACTTTTAAGTTTTACTCACATCACAGTGTCCATATGCAGAGGTGTCTTTATTTACAGGCTATAATAACATAGAGTGTGAAATATTTCATCTCTGGAATACATTTTTCAGCATATTCTCAAACCTGTCTCCATTAGAAATGTGAGACTGGATAAAACCAAACAGATGTCATGTGTCATAATAGTTTAAATAAATGATGGTTTTGTTTTTCTATACAATATACAAACAAAACAAAACCTCCTAATTTTGAATAGACTGTTATACTAACTTTAAATAGTTTTCAGTAAATATTCAAGCTTGTCAGTGCAGAATCTTTAGTGAGTGTTATGTTCCTGAATGTCAGTGACATTTTTTCTAACATAATTTGATAGTTATAGGTGCCTCAACACAGTGTCAGTCAATGCCCATTCTTTGTTCTCATGTAAATGTTCCTGTCAACAGAAGAAATCCTTGAAAAGCAAAGCAGAAGCAAGATTCTCTTGAAAGGCTCATCCTGAAAAGGTTACAGAAAGTCAAGCAAAGGTGATACATTCTCTTTGCTGTATAACTTGACAGTATTAATAACAATTAGCTTTACAATGAGGATCTGCAAGAAGAGATATTCAGTTTCTCTGAATGTTCAGCAACCATTTATTTTGGGGAGGAAAAGAAAATGAGCAGCAACAGTTTTCTGTAGAGGACGCTTCAAGTTCACTTGTGCTTTGTCGAGTTTCTGATTTAACCTCCTTTGTCCCTCAAATCAAAGGATTTTGATATCAGCAAAAAATGATTGTCAGTGTTTTGAAACCATACCTACTTCAAATCATAAGTTAAGTACTGGATTGTCTCAAGAATTTTTTCAGTACATGCATTTTTCCATTATCAACAAATAATGCTTGCACTACCTGAAGTACAAATCTATGTTCAGCATAGGCTTTTACTGGAAAGATAACAAATTCTGCTGCCAGCTTACAGTGAAGATGGTACTTCACTAAAAATCACTCTCTGATTTAAGGTCTGAATGTTACCCAAAAGTTAAAACACTCTCAGGAGGACAGAGCCAGGCTTTCCTCAGTGATGTCCAGTGATAGGACAAGGGGCAATGGGTGCAAACTGGAGCACAGGAGGTTCCACAAAAGCATCAGGAAAAACATTTTCACTGTGATGGTGATGGAGCACTGGCACAGGCTGCCCAGAGAAGTTGTGGAGTCTCTTTCTCTGAAGACATTCAAAACCCACCTGGATTGATTCCTGTGTGACCTACTGTAGGTGATCTTGCTCTGGCAGAGGAGTAGGACTAGATTATCATAGAATCATAGAATGGCATAGGCTAGAAGGGACCTTAGAGATCATCTAGTCCAACCTCCCTGTCATGGGCAGGGACGCCACCTCTCGACTAGACCAGGCAACACATGGGGACTGAATGGGAATTGAACCCACGACCTCGATGTTGTCATTGTTGCAGCACCGCACTCAAACCACTGAGCTAACCGGCCACTTCCAGGTCCCTTCCAACCCTTAACATTCTGTGATCCTGTGAAAACACAAGTCTTTTATTTAAGCCTCAGATGGAATTGCTGAAGTAGTGAAGAATGTGTTTGCTAATAGATGTGCTTCCAGTTGTAAGAAGACTAAATTCGTTGCAGGTGATTAATAATTTTATCTAAGTGTTATATTTTTGAGCTGATCTGTAGTGCATACTGAAGTCGTATTTTATATGGTATTTTATAACTTTCCTGCTATACTTAGCTGCAATCCTTAGAACTATGGAGGACCGAAACACTGATTGGTGATGTCACTTGGGAAGTGATTGTAGTTTTCAAGCAGATACAAAACAAGGTCCAATAAGAACGCAATATAAAAAGTTTGTCTTTATGTTATGGAAGCTCAAGTGACTATTGTTGTGGAATTTTTTATTTTTGTTGAATCAGTTCTGAAGTCAAAGAAAAATATCTTACATCAAGACACATTTTCCATATCCTAAAAATATGCCTGAAATGGTATAGAGAATTCCATAATTTTTCTGATTTTTTTTTTTGTTGGCTCTGATTTAGTGATTGTGCAATTGGAAAGTTCAGTGTTGAATAGTTTCAGTTAAGAATTTCCTGGTTTATTTCATTTATTATTTAAAAAAAAAAACACCTCAAAACCCAAGAGTAGTGTAAAATGCCTACGCAATCCAAGAAACACTGAGTGAAAGGGAGAAGTTTTTCCCCTTGCCTCATAACCTAATTAAAGGCTACGGAAATGGACTCCGCTACTGAAATTGAGAGTAGTCACAGCTTGAGACACCCCTGAGAAGGAATGTAGGCCTTCCAACTCTTGTTAACCAAGAAAGAACAGGAACCCAGGTTCTGTTCCTGCCTGTATGAACAGCTTTACCACTGGTTAGCATGCAAAGGTGGATAATGCTCCTGCTTAATCAAGTTGTGCCATCTGAATGCTTCCTGCCTGCATGGAGAGGCCAGAAGTGAGTGCCCTCTGAGAGGGTCAGGTTGTCTGGTCCTGGTCTACTGGGCTTAGGACACACCAAGGAGCCTTCAATTGCCCGGCAGAGATATCTGCAACTCTCTTGACTACATACAGAGACTAACTATGGAACTTGGAATCACTCCAGTGATGTTTACTTTCTTTTTTCTTTTCCTGTGCAGTACAGAATTTGAATTTGCCCCATATTATTAAGCACATGTGCTATAAAGGGCTGAGCATATTTAGTCTAATGAGAGAAAATATGCTAAATATTATATATTTACTCTGAGATGCGTATTTACTCTAGTTCTGGCTCTGGGAAAGAAGTCTAACACATTCAGACTGACTGTAGTCTGAAATATAAATTGCTTTCTGAATAAATAACCACCGCACATATTACACTTTTCCTACTGTTACTGACAGTTTTATGGGGCAAAAACATGTCTGGGGGCTAAGGTACCTGGTACTTGATTGACAGTAAGACCACACTGATGAAGCTTTGCTGGCTTCATTGGAGTCAGTTATGACTTGCACAGAAGGAAAAGCACTTCATTATTTCTCACCACAGTCCCTCTGCGCCTCCCTTGCATATTGCCTTAGATTAAGACAAAATTGAATTGAAACATCCTTGCAACTTTACAACTGCTGTGTTTAGGGGCCTGGCAGCCAGCCAGCTGCACAGTTGCCCATCCGATGCCTATGAGCTACTACATTTTCCTCATGTCTGGTACAGTCATTAAGTTCTTACAAAATGCCCTAACAAATTAAAAGTTGGCTGTGATGATTACAGATTCTGCACTATTAACAGTAGCTGTAACAAGCTTTTCTAGTGATGCTACCACTGACTTTCACTGTGGTGGGGTGTAACAAAATCTTATAGTATTAGAGCTGTATAACTCCATGGACTTAACTTTGCTGTTATCTCTTCTAATCACATGAAATATTTTTCTGGAGAGAGTTATAGAAAATAATTTCTGAATGGCAAGCCAAAAAAAAAAGACAAATCCCACCCTTCTGCAATAGAATTACACAGTTTATGTGATTTTTTTTTTTTTTTTTTTTGGTAGTGCTGTTGGACATTCTTCACAGTTCTTATATAAAATGTGAAGACAAATCTCTAGGACCCTTCATTTAAGATCGTTTTCACGTATTATCAGAAAATATGTTTACTCTTTTACTTCTGGAATCATATCAGGAGAGACATTTCACATAATCAGTTTTCTGAAGTGTGTACATCTTAGTTCCCCTGCGTGTAAGAAACTCTCATCCAAAAATGTTATTTCAAAGCGTGGTTTGAGACTATAATATATGGGAATCAGACTCCATTTTGATGACCATCAAAGAAACTGCAAAATGTTTAAAGCATTCTAATTAGAATTGCATTCTTACACAGGAAAATTATTTTAAAAAAAAATTTTAAAACTACATGCAGTCAAAGTAACCTGTGGTTCAGTAGCTCAGCTTTGGTCTTGGAAGAGATAGGTCCATCACTTGAATACAGATTTTCCTTCATGCAACACAGTTGACACACTTGAGGATACAACATATTCAGACAGGCTTAACTGATGAGTCTCGGCCTATATATTGGCTTATACCTATGTCTTCATTATGAACTTTTTTTTCACTAGACAGCAGCTATTAAAATTCACTGTGTACAAAGCTTTCCAGGTAGATTAAATTAAACCTGTTAACCCTAGTCATACAGTGGCTTCAAATGACTTAATATTGCAGAAGACTAGCTAAGATAGTCATTGTGTTTTGATTCAAGAACTTTCACCACCTGTGGGGTATTCCTGGCAGAAACCTGATTACTATTTAACCTCTAGTCATCTGTCAGTATTACAAGAGTGTTAAGCTGCTGTATGTTCCGTCTTCTTGCTCTTATACTAAAGAGCTGTAGCCTACAATTTTAAAGCTTTCTCCTGTATTTACTCAAATATACAACTTTTTATCAGCAATTCTCCTCCTTTCTATTTATTCTGTAGAGGTATCCAGATAGTCAGCTCTTATTTGCTCAGAGTAGACAAAATATACATACATATTTCTGTGACTTGAAGACCAGTTGAGGATATATGAGTAATTTAAATGTTTTCTTTCAAAATGTTAGTCTATGTAGTCTGAATTGGACCTCTGCCTTGCATAGATTTTCTCCAAGAGAAATGTCTGTTTGTTTTACAAACCGCACATTCTGTCACACCAAATTGCAACCCAAATTGCACACAACAAACAAACATTCAAATATGTTATTTGTATCACTTGGACAGTTTTCTGTGAGCTATCTTATTTTCCACGGGAAAAAGTCATATGCAGCTGCTGTGATGTGATATAGTCTTTGTTGTCTGAGCAAAACTAAACCATGCAGAATTCAGCTAAGGCTGTTTTAAGATGTCATTTACACGCTAAGAAGGAAAAGGGAGGCAAGTGGAAGTAGTGGAACCTACAGATATGTGACATCTCTGTTTTGAGCAGTGATAGTTTGTTTTTCTGGGCTTCAGTTTCAGATGGTGCTTTTTTGAGCATGATCTGAGTGCAAGGACTAGGACACAGATGTTGGTATCACAAATTCTCCAGAGGCAGATGCAAGAGCAGGCTCTCTTCAAACCCATTAATGTGCCACAGTGTTTTTGCCACCAAGAAAGAAGTTCAGTCTTCACAAACCAGACAGTCCTTAGGTGTAGTTAAAACAGTAGTACTGGCAACACTGACAGCAGTGATTTACAATTCCCTTTTCAGCTGTACAAACTGGTGGTGCTAGGCCTAGTGCAAACCATAAATGCTAGAAATGTACTGCTACCAGGGTTCAGCAAATTATAAGCAGTGAATAATGCAAAGGAAAGAGCAGTTTCAGTCAACTAAAAACTAATTTAGGCTTAAATCTGGTGAGCTATATTGAATTGATAATTTCAGGTTGACTGAAGCGTTTGGGAAGTTAGAAACCATAGGTAGGACGAATTGATCAGATCAGTCATCTAGGGTTAACCAGACAGCTTCCACATGTTAGAGTTAGAGAAAGGATGTGAACTGAAGTTCTGCACTCTTCTTGTACTGAGGCATTTTGCTCCTGTTGGGGATGAAATTTGACAGTGTAAAAACTGGGGGGTTGTGTCCTACAGGCCATGGAATAGCTCAGCCTCTCACCTTCTCCTTCTGAAACTGTTTCACTTTGTATAAACACCTACAATAATAAGAATTAGAGGTGAGCCCTGTGTCCAGCCGTGGTTACCAGGCTTTATAACAAATCACATTTACTCAGTGAACACTTACTTTTACTGGTCAGCTGAACACTACAAATGATGTGTGTTAAAAGAAGAAAAAGAAAAAGCAACTAGGACAGTAACGAAATTTCTTTCTGTACATGATGGCATCCTGAACACCACTTCAGATTCCTGCTCTGAATTGAGAGGGGTGATGTTCTGAATATGTCTTCCCATGGCAAGCAAGTGTCCTAATAATATACAAGCATCTTTGTGATGTTACCTAAACCTTTTTCTGTATCCAACGTTTTGCTTTTAGTAAAAAGATTCAGAAACAAGTACTATTCCACTCAAAAAGATGATCCTAAGTTTTATGATATTTCTCAAAATATTTATTTTTAAATTTTTTTTTCTTGATGTTGAGTACAATTAGGACACATCATTGTCAGTTATTGCTTGCTGAATTAAGAAGCTATGTAACCTCCAAGGAATTAATATTTATAGAAAAGGCTAAAGATGACTAAAACTGAATAGAGATGAAAGATCATTTTAATAGCAGTGTTATAAAGTATGATTGCAATTTATTACTTTTCCTTTATTCCTAGGATACCACACATGTCAAATCCCATTTATAGTCTTTGCATCATTTTAACAAACCAACAAACAGTTATCAATCTACTGTATTTTAAACCAAGCCAGCAACTGCTACTGCTGTTGTCAGACTGTGACTTGAGGCAGACAGCATAGCTGGATACTAGGATTTGATGTACAACTGCTAGCTGCAGCTCCTTTAAATGCATTGCTTGGGTATTGTTTGTGCCTGCTGTGCAAGGGTTGGAGCCATCCTCACAGCGATGCTTGGAGGAGAGAAGGAGAAAAAAATGTTTTATACTCTGCTTGCACATTGGATATTTTTATCACGTAGAAGCAGATGTGTCAATAAGGACTGGCCACAAAGGATATGTTACAAGGTGTGGACGCTTTCCAGATGAGAGGTGTGCTCCTCAAGGAGCCCAGGGATCCTGTCCCTTTGATGTTGCTACAGAGAGCCCTGGGGTCTGGGGCACACTTGGGATAGAGATGGATGAATTCTGCACTGTGGATGCACTGTGAGCTGTGTGAGCTGGGTGCTGAGCACACTGCCTCTTCGCAGCCTCTCCTAAACTAGAGACTAAACAGGTGGCTGGGGGTACATGGGGAGGGGAGTTACAGCTTTTCCCAAAGCAGCTGCCAGCAAGTAATTTTACAACAGAAACTTTTGAGCTGGTTTGACCTTGATCTCTAACAGCTCTTTTTTTTCTTTTCTTTTTTTTTTTTTTTCTCTCCCCTGTGAGATACATTTTCTTGCATCTGATTTGGTATGGGATGTCAGTTCCACTTGACTGCGCTTCTTGTAGAAAACAACTTCCTTGTGTTAGATTCTCTGTTGGAAATCATATGGTGGTAACAAGGAAGACCTTGTGCATTGCCGCTGTGTGTATAATGGAACCATTTACGCGATTTAGCTGGTGAAGTAATCACCTTTTACCTTTTTTCTTAGTATCTATTTTTTTCTCTTATGTTTTTGTTTTAAAAGGCAAGAAATAACAGGTTGTCTCTTTGAGAGCAAATAACACTCTTTAAAAGCAGTTGCCAAGCAACCTACGTGTACAGTTTTGGTGGGCTGCTGCATGTGCACTGAACTCTGAACAGCAATGAACCCTCCCCTTCCAGCCCCTAAAATAAAATAAAGTTGAAATAACAGACAGAAGACCAGCTATTCTAGTGCTCAACACATTTTTGGTACCATAGAGTGTCTCTTTTTACAGTGATATTTGGAATGGAGCAACCTGTTAACATTGTGGAACATCACACTCAGATCAATAAAGAAGGATTATTTTTTCTTTCTAAATTCACTTGTTTACTGCAAGTTTGAGAGTGAAAGCAGCAAAACTGTTGATATTTTTCCAGTCAAACACATAGAAGATAAAAATTGCGTACCAATCCCAAAGAAATACTGTGAATCACGACTCCTCCTGAAAAGCGGAAGTTCTTTTAGACTCCAGGCAGCGCTCAGTGTTTAAGCTTGTGTTTCTGGGTCACACCTTTTTCCCTAACAGCCCATCTAAGCACCTTGCATGCTCCAGGGCACTACAAGGAGCTGGCTGGAAGCCACATGTGGTAGGAAACTGCTTCTCCCCCTATTTTGCATGTGTTTTGGCATGTGAAATTTTTTAGTGGAGTTCTAAATGGAAATACAAATAGATGAGACGTGAATAACGTGAGAAAACGGTCAGACTAGAGCATTGCCAATGAACATATGTATTCCAGCACAGAAATTGTTGAGGTAACTGTGTGCATACACACAATATTCCTGTATTGTTTTCAGTTGTGGTAAGTTGACTCTATGCATGAAGGAGACGTCACAACACGAGTGATAAATATTGGTATGTGTGCTTTTGCCTTACTAAAGGGAAGACCATAACTAAGGAGAGCTGCTAAGGTCCATCCTAGGCCTAGTTCCTACATCCTAGGACTTGTTCCATCCAGCTACAGAGCTGGACAGAAGTCTGGCATTCTTCTAGCACTGGAACTTGAAGACACTCTAGGATCTTGAAAGATCAGGTGGAGTTTTAAGTGTCTCAGATTTATGCTCTGGTCTATCGTTTCTCTTCTATTCCATCCAGAGTGAAATATGCCAGTAAAGAGCCCATAGATTCTCCTTTGAACCCTCTACATGAATTGTTACCTTTTTGTCTAACTTTATCATATGCCTTTGGAATTTTGTCATTGAGTGCAGTTTACTTTTTGGTTTTCTCTTTTAAACTGCTGTATAGTGCTTCTTTGTACAACTGAAATTGTCTGTTGCATCCTGGAAGTACATTTCAGTTGGGAGAGAGTTTTTGTTACAGTTCCTGGCAAGGTCTTAGCCATTCTGGACTGACTTAGCAGAGAGCTATTTAAAGATGATGGTTTTCGAGGTCTTTAGTCTTCAATGTAACAGAAAAATGACAACGAAATATAAAGCTTGTAGAGGACTAAAAGGGTCTTGTTTCCCTCGTCTGCCGAGTGCTCTCTGTTGATGTCAGCAGTGTTCTTTGTTGAAAAAATCCTTTTATAATTTAATTTTATTATCAGTCTCTTCTGCTCTTGCTCTCTTTTCTACAAGAGGAAGGCACACAACTGCACAGATTTCAGTTCTTCATTGGTTTTCTTCTGCCACATGTCTCAGCGTTAAAGCTGAGGGGCTTGTGCCTCCATTTGGCATATTTGAAGATTGAACAATACCTTGGGCCAGAGGGACCAGATGGATGTAGCTCATTGCCCTTCTTTCAAGACAGATTTTTGTGTCTGTAAAGTATAAGAAACAAAAGCACATTTCTATCTCTGTGACTCCTTCTTTTTCTATCAAGTGGCATGAAGATTGTTGGTTTTGCAGTCATTTCAAGCTAAACTGCATTTTGCACAAAGCCCTCAAGCCTGTCATTGATGCCTTCTCCAAAGGACTTCTCCTACACATAACAAAACAGTAAGGATGGATCCAGATGTGAGCCTAATAAAAGATTTGAGCTCACACGGCAGTGTGCTGGCAAGCTCCCTTGGAGCACCGAGAAAGCACTGTTCTAGCATGCCTCCTGGTGTCAGCAGTGTAAAAGCAATTTAAGAGACTGAGTCTCACATTCTTCATAGTATCTGTAGGCTTAGGCTGCTTTCTCTTCAGAGGAAAAGGAGGACACGAAACAGTAACCAAAGACTGAATTTATATTGCATCAATATGCTTTTGTCCAAGAACTTTTCAAAAAATTTAGTGTAATATTCATAGATGAAGAGGGGAATAGTGGAGACACTAAATTCAGAGTCATCACAGAATCATGGAGTGGATGAGGTCAGAAGGGACCTCTGGAGGTTGTGTGGTCCAACCCCTTCATGCTCAAGCAGGGTCACCTAGGGCTGGTTGCCCAGGATCATGTCCAGAGAGCTTCTGAGTATCTTCAAAGAAGGAGACTCCAGAACCTCCCTGGGCGACCTGTACTAGTGCTCGGTCAAACTTATGTGGCACAAGTCAGTGCTGAAGGGGACAAATCAGTGATTGGGTTGTTAAAAATTGTTGAATGGCACCTTTAACAACTATACAGCCTTGCTAATGCAAAGGTTTGGAAGTACGGACAGCCTCTCAGAATTTGTTCTATCAGTTGTTTAGTTTCTTCCTATGTGTTATAGCAACACTTGCAAAAAAAAATAATAATAAAAAAGGTTGTCTGGGAAGTTAAATCACACTGTTAGGACAAATAAATTATTATTACTTTTTAAAAACCATATTTCTGTGTCTGTAATACTAAATGCTCTGTAATGATGCCTTCACAGAAAGCTCAAAAAAAATTAAGTAATGTTTTTGGTTTTTTTTAAAGACTTTCAGTGTTGTCAGTTTTACGTTAAAAATAATTTGCGCATATGGAGCTTAGTCTGTCTTTTGAGGGTTAAAGGAAATGTTAACTAATTTTTCAGCCACTGAGACTGACTTTGTCCTCGTTAGGGTTTTCTACAATTCTGGTAAGGCTGCCATAGGCACTGGAGTATTCCTTCTACCCGCAGTGGTGCTTGTGAACACCTACATACTGCTTTGGGGAACAGAGCCTGAACTTTGAACTTCTTCCCTTTTGTTATTTTAAGATAAACTAAGGTTTTCGTCTCTGCTGTGAGTATAATATCAACTAGAAAATCTGTTCTTTTCATTTCTTTTCAGCTGTGCGTACAGAATGCAAAAGTGGTAATTAACTTTGTTCAAGCTTGCCAGGGTAAGAGGGTAATCAGAAGCACTGTGTCCTGCGCAGTTTGCATACCATTCCTTGTTTTGCAAACATTGATGCATACTATCTTAATGTATAAATGCAATCTACCAACCTAAAAAAATGTGGATTTTTTTTGGCATTACAACAATATTTTGTATGCACTTCACACAAAGTTACCTCTGCCTTCTGTGGAAGGGGAAACAGCAATTGCAGATACCCACATGGCAACGTATGGCGAGATGCTGGTGGGACTTCCTTCTGGCTACTGCCAAGTGCTTTATTGTACAAACCTCATGTGTCTCACTCAGTTTGCTACAGAAGGAGACATGAGAAGATGAGAACCTTCAATCTGCTTTAACAAGTTACAGGCCTTAGCTCTTTTAAAATTATTTTTTTTCCAGCTATTTTGACTGTTCCCAATACTATCTTAGGGTGTTGTAACAGGACCAGGCAACTTGTAGTTCTTGTATTATTTGCTAACGTAACTACTACGGCAGCTGGCTTACCATCAAAATGCTAACAATTCTAAATGAAGGGCTACAGAAGTAAAAAGAGCCATTGAAATGCTAACACAGATTTTAGGAGTCAGGCAACAGTTTTACTGGAAAGTACCTTAAGAGGAGATGAAATTTGCCTTTGGTTTGTGCTGTGACTGATGCAACTGATTTTTGTAGAGACTTCAGCTATCCGATTTCGTAAAGGAGTATAACTGCTTTTGACATTTATTCTGAAAAAAAGGACAGTTGTTTTACTTTGAAATCTATAACAGAAACATATCAAACTCAAAGACTCCTTCATTTTTAGTGGCATTTTAGTGGATTAGTTGTTTCGAACAGTTCTTGTATTTTTTGATCTGTCTTTCCAAAAGTCTATTTCACAAGCTGATGCAGTATCCTTATGCTTTGGCACCAAACCAAGTGCATAAAAAGTACCTAAACCACAAAATAAATTTTGTGGTATTTTATGTATCGTCTACTTCTCTTACCAATGGAAATAATGATATCTTCTTTCAAGCTGTAGATGTGGAGGCACATATCTTATTTTTAAGATACGCTGTGGGTAACTTTTATCTAGCAATCTTTTCAAGAGTGCTCATATGAAAAATTGAGAGATTTCGCCTTTTGTTTTTTAATTTGGTATTTAGCTAGTCATAGGAAATTCTTTCAAAATAACAATCATATTTGTATTCTTTTTCCAGCTCCAGGTATTCTTTTGTTCTTAGAACAGTTACTCCAGTTTAAAAGCAGAGTAAGTCTCTTTTGAATCAGTTAGCTTAAAGAAATCCTAGTTTAGATTTATTCAGTTTTTTAATTATTTCCATGTACATTTGTCTGAAAGAATTTGAGAGTTGATGTTCCTTTTAAAGTGGACAGTGAAAACAGATGGGTCATCTTTTAATTTCTTTCTAGCAAAATCATCCAGCAACGCAATAGCAATAGCAAATTTTGACATACTGAAGTCCTGTGAAAAACATCTGAGAACTGCTGTATTATACTTGTTTCCAACAAACATTTTGGAAGGTAAAAGTATAAATTTGTTAGGTCAAATATGCACTGACAATTTTTTAAGCAAATCCAACATATTAATAGTAGTATGAGTCACAATAAATATTCCATGTTCTTAGCTAGAGAAATAAGATGTGCTGACACATACAGCCACTGTCCCAGCTGAAATATCTGCCTGTACTTAGTAAAGCATTTAAGTCATATTGATTCTGGAGGGGCTTGAGTACATGCCTAAAGTTGAATGCTATAATGAGTAAGTATGGATTTAAGTATGCCTTTAAATATTCTGCTGAGCACAAACCTGAACTTGTAATGTAGTAGTGATGTATTGAATAGGTCTGTGGAGAAACCACGGCAATCAGCGAGTCTCTGCAGGCCCATAAAGCTCTATGTGAAGGGTTTTTTGCAGAAGTAATAAGTATTCGTCTTCAAAACTCCTCAATTAAATGTGAAGTTGTCTTAATATTCGTAGTTGGAAACGTGTTTAAAATTTTCTCTAGTAACCAATAACTATACTTGGGGCAAATTCTGCAACAGAATTCCTTGGAAATATGCACATATGCTAATATTTTCCAACTTTTCCAATTTGTTAGTGTAGAGTAGGATACCAGTCACATCTGTGGCATACCAGGATTCATCAGAGATCTCTTTTCTGTTTTGCATTCAACAGTTGTCAAAAGATGGACTGTGATATAAATACATCTACTTTTTGAAATACAGTTTTTGGTAGATTATGATTTTTTTTACCTTTCTTCCCAACTGTCCCTGGTGTTGACTTCTTTAACTTCATTCTATGCACTTGTAATACAAGTAATACTTCTAATACAGCAACTGTGTAACCTGAATGTCACTTTCTATTCATTAGTCCTAGGTTACTTCTGATTCCTCAGGCTGACCCAGATCTGTCTCAAATTAGTACATTAGCTCTTGTGGACTTTGGATCTGGTCCCATAACTTCATAGTCTTTAGAATTTGCTCCTGATTAGATGCTACTGTCCAGTTAAGATTTCCTGAAATACGAGTTGCTGATAGTCAGTTTAAAAAATCTGACTTCACAGAATCATAGAATGGCCTAAGTTGGAAGGGACCTTAGAGATCATCTAATCCAACCTCCCTGTTTTGGGCAGGGACATCTCTCAACTAGACCAGGTTACTGAAGGCCTCATCCAAACTGACCTTGAACACCTCCAGGGAGGGGGCATCCACAGCTTCTCTGGACAATTTATTCCAAAGTCTTACCACCCTTGTACTGAAGAATATCTTTCTAAGATCTAATCTAAACCTATTCTTCTTCAACTTAAACCCATTTCCCCTTGTCCTATTGCTGGACAGTCTTGTAAAAAGTCCCTCCCCAGCCTTTCTGTAGGTTCCATTCAGGTATTGGAAGGCAGTTATAAGGTCTCCCCGGAGCCTTCTCTTCTCCAGGCTGAACAATGCCAATTCCCCCTCAGCCTGTTCTCATAGCAGAGATGCTCCAGTCCCTGCATCATCGTTGTGGCCCTGCTCTGAACTTGTTTGAATAGATCTATGTCCTTCTTATGGTGGGGACACCAGAACTGGATGAGATATTCAAGCTGGGGTCTCGCAGGAGCAGAGTAAAGGAGGAGAATCACCTCTCTTGATCTGCTGCCCACACTCCTCTAGATACATCCCAGGATGTGATTGTCCTTCTGAGCTGCATGAGCGCACTGCTGGCTCATGTTGAGCTTCTCATTTATCAACACTCCCAAGTCCTTCTCTTTTTGTTTAAATTAAGGGAGAACATCTGTCCAAGAGAGATATCTAATGTTCTGTCTGTGAGAAAAATCTAGAAAATGGCTATTTAAGCCACATATTGCATAGATTCTAGCATTTCTATGATTAATACGTTAAAACAGCTAATTGAAAGACTAAGGTCTTTGTGGGGCAGGCAGACCAGGAATAATTATTCTCCTTATATTGCAAAATATCACCTAGATGCATGATTTTTTTTTGGTATGCAGCACTCTCAAACATAGAGCAAAGCATGTTTTGTAGGTGCTTTGTTGTGTGCAAAGGTGTGCTATTGTGCTATACGATAATGTGCTATAGTGTGCTATACAATAATGTGCTATTGTTGCACACTATTGTATATTCCTCATGTGCTATAGCATTTGTCAGCATATATGATGAGAGTAATCCAAGGGACAAACTCAGTTTTCAACATGTCCAAATTCAAACAGAAGCAGATGCACAAGAAAGTTATTTTGTTTTTTCATGTAACAGAAGTTTTCAAGGGTAATTCCTCCTTGGAATTCACACTGTAATGGTTTCCTGAGACTTAATTTTCAATTTATTCTTTCCTCGGATAAAGAAAGGAATAACCAGCAATAAATATTTCTCTATTGGTAATATCCAGAGATCATTTTCATCAACTAGAGAATTCTGTATGCTTATCCCCTTTGATAAATTGATTCTGGCTTGCAAAGACCACTGCAGAGACTATAACAGTGCTGCATTTTAGTCATTTGATTGCTGAGCAGCAAGGGCAGTTCACAGAGGAAGGAGTTCATATACCAGGGATCATCCTGAATGAATTTTGTGGGGTGGCTACAGCACTAGTTGATCTCTAATTTTACTCATTGTAATTTAGCGTTGCAAGAACTCATGCTGTCTCAGTAACCTTGAAATCCAAATCCTTTGCCAGATACCAGTACTGCCCAGTCACTTGTGTTTCACCCCGATGTTTTCAAAGCAGTGCCCAAGATATTAGCAGTTTAAGTTCTGCTAATTTTAATGGAAGTACAATAGCTCATTTATCTTTATTTTCCATCTGTTATGTTGAAAATCCATCCCCACAGACTAAATGATAAACACAGGAGGAATCATATTTGCCATATAACAGGCTGTTCAAATTACTGGATTTTTCTGCTGGGTTTGTGGCCGTTACCACAAGAAAAAAGAAAAGGTCAGTGTGAGGAAAAAATAAATCTTAAGCTCTGTTTTGAGTGGTATGTAAGCATTTCAGGCTGATAATCATATTCTTTCCTGACTTTTATCCACTTCAAATGTTTCCTAAAATTAACAAAAAAACAAAACCGAAACCAAATAAGGATATTGTCACTGTTAGATATTAAATGTACTGTCAGGGATAGTGTCAATATTTTTGCTTCGGAAAAGTTAAAGATGTTCTGAAGCTGATTACCATGCCTAGAAGTTGACAGTCACCATTTAGCATGAAGAAAGTGCTTGGATGTTTTTAACTTTGGTTGACAACAAACAGAAAAAAAGCAATACATTCTGTGGGGTTTTTTTAATGATTTCACTTACACGTCTCATCTGAGGATTAGTTTCTTTATCATAGCCATAAGCAGTGTGTCTCAAAAGTGTTTGTTTATCAGCTGCAATTTCCTGTTGGATCCCTTCCTTAAATATCCCTGTATTGATGAAAGCAGCTGGAATTTGATTTTCTTCTCACAATGTTACTATGAGTCAAGTCCAACAGCTTTAAATCTGTGATGAGGAGGTGGAAGTACATAGCAACAAAGTCATGCAACAGTCTGTTGCAGTCAATGCAGAAAAAAGCAAAAATATTTGTGGGCATTGCTACTTGTTAGTTATTTGATATGAGTTTGAAAAACTGCCATGTAAATTTATCAGCCTAAGCATATCTATTTTGCAGTCATTTACTAAAGCAAACATTTTATTAATAAAATAAATAAATCCCTCATTAACGACAAATAAAGCAGCAAAGAATGGTGATAAGGTATCAGCAGATGCTTTATAGAAAAAACTGAAAGCAAACTTCCTAATCTCATGCATTGTTCCAAGGCATATGTGCTCTTAAAAAGAAGAATCTGCTCATTATCATCTGTAGTAGTCATATTTGATCTGAATGAGATAGGCTCCTATTGCATTATCAACTCTAAGTTGACAAAAAAGACTGTAACCTACAAAAAGAATTGAAATGGTGTTTCTTTTTTCTCCATTACTGCACTGTGAAGAAAATGTTTTTTCTTTAAATTTTTTTTTAATGAGAATCAAAATTAAACAATGAAAAGGAAGTCAAAAGAAGAAAACAAAACCTAATACTAGTCTTTTCTTAATTGCTATACCTTGAGCAATACTTTCGCTCCTCTGTATTTCTCATGTGGATTATTAGAACTGACATTTTCCTAAACTGAGTAGATTTTCAAAAAGAAAAAGAAAGCTGGAGAATTTTGATTTATAACTCAGAGCATGAGACTAAATCTCCTGAGCCTAAGACCAGCATTTTACTTTTGCATAGCACTGCATTCATGTTTTATTTCACTTATATTTCTGAGCTTACTCTTTTTTTGTCATCTATGGCACTGTCGAGTTTCAAAGGCATCTCATGGCATGAGCAAAGAAATAAAAAAGATGATGAGATCTGAGAGTAATAGATGCCCTTACATAACAAGGAGCAATAAACATTCACCTCATAATGACTGATAAGGGATTTTATTTTGGTGACATGAAGTGCAGAGAGTACTTCTAGATACCAAAAGAAACTACATTTAGTTCTATAGGGAACATATGACTGTAGGCAGGCTGGAAAGTATCTTAGAAGCCAACGTATAATGACATGTTACATAAAATCAAATGAATACACTTATGTACAAGAATACTTAGTTAATGTTAGCGTGGAGCAGTCTGTTTGTCCAGTTAATAATCAAAACAAAGCAAAACCAAATCCAAAACCTGCTCCTTGCTGGCCAGTGACAGATGCTACCCATCTAGGTAGGGATTAACTATCACCAAGGCTTTCCCCCAAGCCTGTCAGTACCTGCTAGCACCTCTGGAGGCATTGCATTCGCGTGAAAACTTGAGCAAAGCAGAGAGATTATTATTTTATTCTGATAGACATTTTCATAGTACACGGGCTTTCCATTTTACTTTTTTTTTTAATAGTCAAAACTAATTTTGTTCACCAAATGATTATATTTACAGATAGAATGGATTCCCCATGGAATGTGGGACAAAATCTGCATATTCAATGTCATACACTTATTTATGCTGGTCTGCATATACTTGGCCTGATTTCTTGTTATGAGGATCCTTACTTCTCGGTGTTAAAATAATGAAAGCATGAAAAGGATCTGAAACATAACTGTGCAGGAATAGAAAGATGGATGAATCATCAAAGCCGTGTTCAAATCCTTAATTTATTTCTTGCCTGATATGGTTTCACAAGAGGAGATAACATACAGCTTGTTATATTCTACCACAAGAAGTTGCCGGGAAATGCTTTCTTAAAAGGAATGGAAATAGGCGGAGGAAGAGGACATCCATGAGGCGCACATGCACACACACACAGAACTACTTCAAGAGTTTATTCCTAAAGTTACAAAGTAAATCACTTGGAATTTAAGAATGCAATGAAGCACTAATTAATTACTTAACTATGAGGTTCTTTCTCCATAAGACACTGCCTTATTCAGTACGTGCTGCAAACCGTCTCTGGATATGGGACATGGCTGTGTCAGAAGGCAACTGCTGTTTGGAATAACTCTGTTTTGGGGAATATTGAAATATTGTGCATTTAGTAAACAAAACAGAGGACAACAGGACAAGGAGATAATCTGTTGCCACCACCTAGGATAAAGCTTGTTAAAAAATCCCTATCTCTACTGCAGAATTACTCTTCCATTACATGTCTGTGTAGTGCTGACCGAGACATTAAGATTTTAGCAGGTGGCAAGGCTTTGGAGCCTTGGAATGTGATGTGCAAAATGCTGAATGCATTCAAATGTACTAAAAATCAATGGAAAACACATACAGAAGACCTTCTAAAATGATATAAAGATATGATATGATGATATATTAAGATGTAAAAGTAATTATTTTTTTTACTTTTCTAACTGTTTTCTTTATGAAATACTGAATCATTTTAATTCACAATTCTTCTAAATTAAAGTTTTGCTTATGAGAGGAATTTGTGTTTAAAAATTGATCTGAGTTGAAGGAAAATATTAATAACAATGTTAATCTAAAACTGAACATGCAATTTTGAGTTGAACAACATTTGCAGTTGACTTCACCTAAGAATTTCTGTCTTTTTGTGTCCTGCAAAATCTGAGAACCAGAAGGCAAGTGTGACCTGTTTTTAAGGTTTAGACACAACTGAAAAATGTGTTTTGTTGTCCATGTCTAACCACTGGATATGCCACCATTCTGCTTTTAGCACAGGGTTTGAGAAGTGCATCCCAAAAGGGGAAGTGGTGTGTTCAAGAACTTGTAACTCATCTAATCAATGTCTTGATTTTGCTGTTCTTCCACAAATTCTCTTCTTGAGAGAAGGTAGTGGAATTCTTAGATGACTATACCAACAAATCCTAGAAATAGAGATACCATTTAGGTAAATAATGGTGACACTTTTGAAAGTGATTGTTTGGCCTAAGAAGTTTTTTGAGCTGCCATAGAGATGTCATTTTTGATCTTCTGTCTTGGACCTTGGTTCCAGCACTTCTCCTTCCTGTGGGCCTCAGCCTGGTCTGACTGCAGAGCTGACCCCATTTTGAGCAGGGAGGTGGACACAGGCCCTCTCCTGGCTCCTGCCCACGTGAGAGACTTCATAAGCACCAACTACAGGTGGATTTTTAGACAACTGTCTAACAAAAGTGTTGTATGCCCTCACAAACTTCAAGGTGGAGTTTGCAGGATCTTTCCAGAAGAAGATCAACAGAGAACTTCTGCAAAGGCAAAAGCTATCTTTTCTGCAGCCGTTATAGTAGAAATCACAAAACTGCTCTGGATGATATAAAAAACATAAATAAAAACAAATCCGAGGTAAACAGCAGGCAAAGAGAATTTTGATCCACACAAGTATTTTTCCAAGTTGAAAATTACTGTAAACAAAATGTTACGCTAGGAAGTAATAGGCAGTTTTAGTCATAAGCAGAGATATCAAGTTTTAGTAAATGTTTGGGATGCAGTAGCTGAGCAAAAGGATTTGATGGAAGCTGTTACCAAGGGGATTAAAAAGTGTGAGAATTCAAGCCATCTGTATTCTTCAATGGTGAGAAATTTAGTAGGGTTTTCTTATGGTTAAGTGTGGATGAGTTGGTTATTTTATTTCTTACTTTTTATTGATTTCCTTGTCTGGACAGTTTGCCAGATTTTTTTATTTAAGGCTGCTCTGACTGAGACCTTGTTGACTGGGGAAGATAACTGTTGACTGATTCAGAGAGAGAATGAAGTTGTCCTTTAGCAGCGAAGTGCAGGAAATAAGAGTCTGAATAAAAACCAAAGGGTTAAGTAAAGCTTGGTTTCTAATCCTAATACAGATGCATACATGGTCTGGTGAAACTACTAGGAGGTGCAAACAGGAAGCCCTTTGAAATGTGTAGTCACAAGAACTTTGTTGTGATTACAGCTCGACAAATTCAGCAAATGTTGTTATACTTTTATATTCCACTTGCTAGCTACCTTTGTAAATGCTGGATGCTGCATACCTATGCACAAACCACACTGCGTGAAATCCCCTGGCACACATACCCAGGCAAGCGTGCTGAGCAGGGGAGACTTTTTCATAAATGCTTATCAAAATAACCATCAAAGACAAAAAAAAAGTATCAAATAACATGAAGCATAAAAGACGTAAATTGAAAAAACATTATTGTGGGACAAGATGGTTTTCCTTTGGATTCTTCTTTCCCTCAGTACTTAATGTTATGGAAAATTACTTGTTTTATGCTGCTTGTGTGTGGCATTTTTTTATGTGGCTGGAGACTATTATCTTTATAATCCAGTGTTATTATGGTTTATTTTCATCCTTTGTGTTTCATGGGCTTGAAGTAGATTGATTGCATCTGAAGTTCTAAGATCCCTGCTCTACTTTGTAACTTGCCAAAAAGGTTGTATTTTTGGTATGCAGTTCTCCTTCTGTATGATGCCATTGTGTTCAGCTTTGCAGCGTTAAAAATAACATCATTGTCACAATTTCTCTAGCTCTGTCAGACCAAGGTTTTATTACGATGGATTTGGATGGTGAGCTTTCATTCTCTTAAGCTATGGACTTCCAATAGTTTTGTAACTTTAAAAAAGAAATATCATTACTCATCTCTAAATATATGTGAGGTGTTTCCTCTAGAATTTCCCTCTGTGTATGACCTCCTCTTCGCATCCTACTAGTCTGATCATATTTTGCTGACCTTAGATCTGCCAGTTCTGTTCTACTATTCTCTATGATACAAAGAGTTGCAAAGCGAGATCCCTGGTGGTTAAAAATGCCACTGTGAGTCAGTTAACACCTCTGGGTTTTTAAAGGTCATACCCAGGCAGTTTGCTTTAACAGGGTCTTTGTGATCATGGTTACAAAACCCCGTTTATAGAAAGTGACAGCATCTGAAAATTTTAGTGGCACTTCACTGTCTTAACACATTAACACTGCTTTAAAATTTTACCTTGGCTTCACATGAAACCTCATACTGACCATAAAAGCTGACTAAGACTAGAACCAAGCATTTAGTAGTTGCTCTCTAAACAGGTGACTGAATTTCAGCACCTTAGACCTGCATATGTTTTTTGATGTTGTTTTTTTTTGCAGGAATAACTTTTTCTCATCTCTGCTGTGTTAGCATCTTGGATCTGGAGAGATTGGATTTTTTCTAAAAAAGCAATTTAGAAAATGTGTTTGCTATTATTTTTGAGTAGAGATTGGTAAAATAGTTCAGCTTAACTATCTGTTACATCTTTGTTCTCAAGTTGGAAATGGTTAGTTTAACTGATGCACTATTTGTATGTCTCTGCAATTCTGCTTATAATTTGAATATGTCAGAAAAGAGCAGTAATTTGACCATATTTGTACTCAGACTGATAGGAACAGGTTCTGGAAAGGTCAGTTTTCTCTGATAAGATTTTGGGATGTGGATTACAAAGTTTGCATTATTTCAGTAGAATCCAAGGAAATACTTGTATAACCGAACCTTTGAACTCTGCTGTTGTTATTTTTCACAGTGGTTTTTGTTTTGTTTTGTTTTTTATCGTATAACCTCCAGAGTTCTTAGTGAGCTATGGTGTGTACCAGCTATGTTCTGCCGACTTCTTGGGGCTGCCAGACAGAGCTTTATCATTGACTATAGATTAGTGTAGTCCTGTAACTCATAGTAATTCCCTTCATCACTCAACAAAGTGGTTACTACAGATTTTCAGAAAAGGGTCTGATGTGAGAATGTATACTGGAATAAACGAAGGGAAGGAGTAGAAAGAACGCTAAACCTGTCTCTAGCAAGATTTTGCACATTTGCTTTCTGGGAATTCAGTTCCATTTAAAGATGAATAAATGAATAATCATATGGTGCCCCAGCATCTTGGAAAAAATTGTGTGGGTGTTCTATGTGTTTTAAATTCATTTAGCTAAACATACAAAACTGGTAACATGCACACATTCAGTACTTACTCCAGACTGTTTTAATGTTTCTGTCAAGCATCTCTTATTCTCAACCATGCTTTCTATTCAATTTCACAATTCAGTGACTGGATTAAATATATACGCAGTACTTCATAGGATAATATAGTGCTTCTGAGGACTAGGCAGGGCACAGTACATCATTACACGTTGTAATTTTTTCTCTTCTCAGAGGATGTGTTTTATCTTCCTTTCCCTAGAATTCCTACTGAGAAGACATAATGTAGCTATGGTTTAAATTCCTTAATTCCAGATTTAGTCATCAGTTGGTTATAATCTGAAGTCTACTTCAGGTTGAAAGTGGAAGTCTCTGCTTCCTTAACACAATAATTAGGAATCTGGGAAGTCTTTTTAAAATCCTGCCAGCCTCCAGGAAACATTTTTGCTTTTCAGATAGGAATATAGACAGTTCTGAGACAGCACATCCCTTAAGAAGCAGCAGAAGTGGACTAGACAAACTCTTTCAGGGACAAATTCCACAGGTTCTCTAAGATCTAGTCGAAGGAGGGAACAGGGCTGAGTATTAGCTGACTAGGAAGTCTCACTCTAGAGAAAAATAAAAAAACCTAGGAGTAGAAGAAATATGTACATCTGTGAAAGGTCTGGAACTACAGCTGTGCAATGACACTATGAAATCATGAAATGAAATTCAAGCCAGTTGTCTTTTTATATTTGCTCCCTTTTATATGCTGTTGCAACCTTTACTGGATCTTTTTAAGTGGGCCAAACTATCTTTGAATTCATAAGGGAACAAAAAAGCTGGAGGAGAATTTCTTTCTCTTAATTTGCTGTGTATGTCATCTATCTTCAAATATAGCATCATATTATAAATATTCTACCTGTTGCTGCTGTCCTTTCACATCTAAAGCTTATTAAATTACTTATTCTGTAACTTTCCTCAGTAATACATTTTAAGATCCTTAGTCTAGTGCACACTCACTTATAGCTACATGCTATCTTTCTAATCTTCAGCTTCCTATGCTAAGATTTTAGTAATTCATCCTACAGGTCACATTCAGAAAAGTGGGACACTTATTCCTGTAAGGTTATTCTACTATTTTCAACCTTCATGAGATGATATTTTTATCACTGATCTTTTATGACGACCGGGCATGTTTTTGATGTTTAATCATCCTGACACTGCCCAATAAAGCTTTTTCTCCCTCTCTCCCTTTTTGTATGCCTGACTGCTATTTTTTGTGATGCCACAAGTAACACTGGCCTGGAATCTTCTCTTAGCTTTTTAAGATTACACACCCTTCCATACTCTGAGGTTTTGCTTTTTTTATCATTTCAGTTTTTCTCTTTCTTGTTTCAAGAATAGATGTAGTTCCTCAGGATGGGGATAGACATTTTCTCAAGATAGTATTATTGCATCTCTACTCTTCTACACATATTTGTATTAACACACTATTGCCTAGATAACATAAGTATATATTCTGCACAAATGAAATCACATGTTTATAGGAGAGCAAGAAGTTTAAAATGTCCAAAGAGCATACTAGTAATAGGCACCATAATCTGTTCCTGAGTCTGTTTAGTGTCTTTGAATATCAAGTTGCTACCTTGGCTCTGGGCTGTCTTGACCAGAGACAGGCTAGACAGCAGTTTAATGCTGAGTGCTAGGGGCTAATACCATCCTGATAAACTGTTTCACCTTTGTCTCAAGGAGGTATTTAAAGTCTAAGGCAAAAACAAACCCAATTTTGTAGGTAGATCCAAGTCCCGACACAATTTCTTTTACTGCCTTGTTCTGTAACTCCATTAGTTTCAGCTGCTCCTCAGTGACTACAGTGTTGACCAGGTGAGAATTCAGCTTACACATTGAATAAGCAGTTAAAATGCTTGCATAGATCAGAGGGATTTTTCATCTTCCTTAATTTTTGAATGAGACCCAACCATATAATTACTGTACAATTATTGCAGAACTGTTTGAATCCAACCAGTTTCACATTTCTGTCTGCCTGATCCGTGCCAATAATGTCACATCAGTGTAGCTTTGTTGACGTACCCAATGAAGCTTTGCTGTACGCTGGTGCTGGGGAGATTACTGATGTGGCAGCAATTGTTCTAGCTGCTGAGGAGCAAGACAACTACTTGCAGCCAAAGTCCAAGTGGTTCTGCAGCTATAGCTGTATGTAAAATTATATGATTATATTTTCTATTTGGCCCATGCTGTCAAGTATCTTCATTGTTGGTGTTTGGATGGGCTATGTTCATAAGCCAAGTGCACTACTTAGCAGGCAAAGAGTGAGTAATCACTGGGAAGCAACAAGAAAACTATCTCGTCTAGTTTCAATGTCGTGTGAACACAGTTCATCTGCTTCATCCCAAAGAAAATCACATGGGAGTGTTTAAATTTTCTCTTTGTGCTGGACCAGAGAAGAAAAGCAGCACTTCTAGGGCCAAATCAGGCTCAGCTGGCAGTTGGCAACTAAAAGCCAGATAATAATTGACGAAACTTGTCTTTGTTATCAGAGTTACTCTTATGAAATTTCACTATTTGTGGTATAAGAAGAGGAGTATATAGATTTGCTTTTTTCTAACTCTAACATGCCTTCTGCTCAGATCTCAGTGTTTTAACAGTCTCAGTATATACACTTTGTTCTTTGTGATTTTACTCTTAAAAGGCCAGTAAATAATTCCTCATATTTCTTTTTTTTTTTCAATAACAGAAACTGAACTCACTCTAAATTTTCTTTTACAAGGGACATAAGCAAACCATTAAATTATTTTAGCAGTGCTCTACATATTCTTGTTGATCTTCTAAGTGTACTTCAGACTTTAACCAATTATCTACCAGTCTGCAATTCTCTTGTAGCTCTGTGTACAACTTTGCTTCTAGTTTGCTGTCAGAGAAAAGCAGTTTCTGGCTCCTCCCCTGCTCTGTTTCCCCAGAAAAACATTGTAATGGCTTCAAGCTTCCCCTAAGAGTCTGTTGTCAAGTATGTTGTCAAGATGAGCAAAGCACTATTTCCTGTGTCACTGCCCCTTTGCAACCACCAAATGTCATTATGCAGACAGTCTGCACCTCCAGGCCTCCAAAACTTTCATTCTCTAGAACTCGTGTCATACTATCGCTGTATCATTTTACATGCAGAATCAATTTTTTCTTCCATTGTATTTTGATTAACTGAGGAAGACTGATCTTGATTTTTGTGTTACATAGAATTTCAGCTAGGGATAAACTGTTCTAGAGATTGTGCTCTTACATTTCATCAGCAGTAAGCCTACATCTCTTCTAGATTTGTTCATGAATAGCATTTTATCTATCTTAATGTTATTTTCCACCATTCAGATTAGGATGTCTGGAACTTGATATGTTACATGTCAAAATCCTCTGCAACCATTTTGCCTATATGGTGGAATATTTTAAGCTGAAAGAAGACTATGTAAGGACTACATCCTGCATATTGCATTGCAAGTGGCTTGCCTTGAGCTCCTCTTAGCTGGGGAGTTTTGTAAAAGCAAGGCAGATACATTTAAATTAGTTGGAATAGTAATATGTGTCATTTAATGGAAAAGAAAACTAACAATCTGTTTAGTTCTCTTAGATCTAAACACAATTAATAATCAAAATTTTCTTTCAATGTTAGTAGCATGTATTCAGTGGCTTTTTCTAATCTTCCTTACTACTTATTAACTAACACTTAACTAACAGTTGAGTTTCTCTTAGAGTTTCTGTCTCTTGTTTCTAGCTTTGAGATTCCTAAGCGAACAAGATCTATGGCCAGCGTACACGTACCATTAAGAAGAGCTGGTCTTCTGTATGACCCTTTCATGGCATACAACCTCTGCATCTCATGCTGGCTACAGCAAGCCTAAAATTAAAAAACGAGTTTGTGACAAAATATTTGTTCCCATTGATTTTAATTATTAAAATCAGTTTCATTTTCAATTTTAGTTCAAGACCACACAGACCCTTACTTTAGGTTCCCAATATAAGCTCTCAATTCTACTGGACTTTCCAGTTTGTATTTTGGCTTCTGATTATATTTTTTGGAGTCCCTCTCATGTTCTGCTTTTACAAACTGGCCCACAGATGCTGTCATGTTACAAAGTTCCTACAGGACCTTCAAGGTAACCTACCCAGAGTTTGGGAGCAAGTGCAAATTTGAAAAGGAGCACAACTGGGAATGTCATAGGGAAGCCTTGAGACCACACACTTAAGAACAACACAGACAAAACCATTCCAGATAATCAGCATTTGTGCCAAATGACACACAGGCAACACACTGTAGACGAAGCCTGTTATATAGGGGAATTTCAGTGATTTTTCCTCCTACTACACACATATCTACCTAGCAGACAATCTCATTAGAGACAGAGATGCCTCTGGTCATTCATAGGATGCTTCCCTATGCTTGTGTGTCCTGATAGTATTTCTGTAGCTGCCACATGTGGCTGCTGCTTCTTCCTTGAGTTTGATGTGCCTTCCTAATGTCACAACATAGGCCAGAGCAGACAGATGTACTCTTTTTCTGTTGTCATTTATAAAGGAACTGTACTGTCCACAGCCAGGCATTCACAAGAGCACAAATTCTCAGCTAGAGACAAGGTAAAAAGGAATGGACTTTATTTAGGTAGCCCCTTTACCCAAGACTATCTCCCCTACCAGTTCCCACTGACCCTTTTCTTTCTTTCTCTTCCTCTCTGAATTTCACTGCTTAAATGTTGTAGATGGGTCAGGTAATCTACAATCCCATAAAAACACAGCTTGCTTTCTATCTCTCTCAGAAAAGAGAAATGGGCTGTGAGTGAGAGCACAGCACTGCCCTGGTGGATTTCTTTTTCAGCTCTGTGACCAAAGTTCAGAAGAGGAAGAATTCAAAGTCAATCACTTAATTTTTCAAGGCCATTTAGCAGTAGCAAACAGCTGGATTCACAAAATCTGAGCATTGAAAGCAGTCATCTCCCAGTTCCCATGCGCAGTTCCTCTTCAAGTAGGGAGGCCAAAATGTCCAGATAGGGAAGTTCAGTTCCGGTCTTTTTCATCTTTCCCTGCCTCTTCCCCTGTGAACTTAGACCTCTCTGCATGCATGGTGAGAGTTTAAGGTACATTTTGAGTTGACAGGGATGAGAACTGAGCAGAGTTAAAGTCTGCAGCACATTGTGTGCTGGAGATACGCTGTCCTGTATTTCGTAGTTCCTCCTTCCATCTTACATGCAGGAGAAAATCCATCTGACCACAGGGGAGGCACAGCAGCACGTTTGCTGACACTCATTGAGGCTTGCTGACTTTTCCTACCAAGTCCCAGGTGGGTCCTGGGTGAGGTAGCAAGAGCATTGCTGAGCTGAGCAGTGAGATCTCTGTGTAGCTGGGGAAACACAGGGGTTGTTATGAAAGAAATTACTACAACAAGCAGGTAACCAGTTTTCAGTCCTTTTTTTTTTAAGTGCAGGCATGTGGAAACATATATTCAAAGCATATACAAAAGCATATATAGAAATAGCAACTAAAATATTGTTAGGGACTCTCAAGGTCAAGGAGATATTTGCAAAATTATTTACTTAAAGCATACAACGCTTCTACAGCTGTTGTGTGCTCAGGATTCCAATCCCTTCAAGTACTGAATAATAGACATATGCCTGAAGATTAAACCAAATATATATTAGAAGCACTGCTTCTGATTTGCATTACTCTAAATTAAATACTGAAATTCCAAAGAGGTTTTTTCCTCCTAGGAACTTGCAGTATAAATTACAAGATCAATTCTTTCAAAATGTATGTAAGAAATGCATAGCAATAAGGTGCTGTGCATAATGAATATGCACATATGAATATGATGAAGAATATGATATGCTTGGCCTGGCTATTTGAGCATTCTTGTTTTCTGCCAAGAAGAATATATGATGGTAAGCCAAACAAGCACAATATGCGAAGAAAGGAAATTACCACACATATACAGGGAGATAGCTGGTGTGTTAGGAGAAATTGGAGAGGCTTATACAATTACAATGAGAAAAATAAATAGCAGGAAGGAAGTAAACTCATGCATAAATATAGAAAATAATGAGTTTAAAATGACTAAACTAGCTGCTGTTTAAATCCATCTCAGGAGAAATGAAGGTGAGGCACACAGGCATCTAAAAAGTATTGAAGGACAATGCAGATATAGCTACTGATATAAGAGAAAAAAACCCAGTGTAGAAGTGAAAAATTGACAAATAATATCAAGGATGTAAAGCATTAGCAAAAAGAAATATTTGAGTTTGTTTTGCATGTAAATAAATTACAATATAAAAATATACTGAAGGAGGTCATTAAGGGGAGAATAAGATTCAGACATGTCCACATAAAGAGCAGCGGGATGAGAAGAATTCTGGATGTACTTCTATGTAAATGTGAGGTTTGAAATTAACAACAGTTTTTCAACATAAACTTTCTATCATGCAGTAGTGAACAAGTCTCAGTGTTTTGAAAAACAGTTACTAATAGTACTTCCATATCCATTTATTTTCCTTCACAATTTTTAGACATCATGTCTTAGATGACCTCTTGGTTCTAAAGATTTTTTTATTTTTTTTTAACCAAGAAAATCTGTTTTCTTTCTTTTCCACTTGGGAAAATAAATAAAGTTACTCTTTATCCCAGACATTCTTGGGATGTTGAAAGCTCTTGTCTCTCTGTAATTCCAGGACAGCAGTGGCTGTTTCAGATACATGCCTCAAAGGAGTTCCCATAAAAAAAAAAGAATAATTAGGGCTTTAGTAACATGCTGAGGAAAAGCTGGTGTCCTGTCTTTCTGGACTGCAAAACTGCGATGAGTCTGTAGGACCAGTATGAGATTTGATGACATTTTGACTACGAAGATGCAAAGCTAAGATGAAGTTCGAGTGACTTTATACTGTCAGTGCATTACAGAGCAATAGGTATATTTTACATTAATATTTTCTGCTATTTGTGAATAGATTTTCCAGGAAATTAACTTGAGCAACTGGAATGAAGGACTGTGGCTTCTCCTAGTCCTAGTGTTTTGTGTGTACTTAGTGTATCAAGTATGCTTCTCTGTCCTTGATGGGAGGAGCAAAGAGGCCTTTTGGGTGATTTATGCATTATTTTGTACTTTTATTCAGTTCTTGTTCCTGAAGGCATACATTGGTATAAGAATTTTCATTTCTATTTAATATGAAATAATAGTTTAGCTCTTTCAAAGAGAGCTTCATAGAACGAAATATGTAAGCCATGAAGACTCTAAAAAGCCTCCGTATATTGTAGTACCTCTTAATTTGTAAATGTCTTGCAATTTTATAGTCACTGCTTGTCAAATATTTGGGATATTGGTAATGTAAAAATCACAGGGACACTTCAACGCTGCAACACTTGTGAGGATCAAGCATCATGTCTTTGGGTACTGCATATTAACATAGACACAGAAGAAGTTACTCTTGTATGACAGGTAGTTCTCCTCACCTCAATTTCTGAGGCAGTAAAAAGGAGTATTTTTTCTTGATTTTGTTTTTACTTGTAATAATGGAGAAAATAGAAAGTTCTTTGTAAAGCAGCTAATGACCAACATGAACCAGTGTTGGTTGGTTTGTGTTGTTGGGATTGTAAAGGTGGTGTCAGGGAGGAGAAACGAGCAGCAGCATCTCTTTCTATTATTGTTGAATGGGCTCAATGGCTTTAAATGAGCTTACATTTCCATACAGCAAAACACACAGGCCTGGTTAATTAAAAAAAAATCGAACATATCCTTTTTAAGCTTCATTACTTTTATTTTTATTTTCTTTCAAGACAAAAAAGATTTCTGCAGAGAAAGCTGTCAAATTAACACTGGTGTGTGCTTCTCTAAGGATTTGGTGAATACACCATTTTAAAATGTTATCTTATTAAACCAATTCCCATCAGACACTTCTCTGTCAAATCTTTCCTGAAAAATAATCCTTGCTATTTTCAGTCGTTGATTAGACAAGCATATGAAAAAAGGGATGCCTTTCCTCTCTTTGGTTATTAGAAAACATAGTCCTAAACTGGAATTCATTGATGCCTGTGGATTTTGAGTCGTGAAGTAGAGACTTCTCCACAAAGGTAATAAAAACTGAACTAGCAAATATTACTTTCATTGCCTACTAGTTGCATTACTTTTTTCCCCCAAAATCCTTTCTTACCTTCCTGTTTTCTTTGCTGGTAAAATTACACAACACACATAAATATTATATATACACATGACTACAATATGTCAGAGGGCTGTCTTTTTTGGGAGTGATATTTTAGTTCCATCATCATGACATAGTTACAATTTCTGTTTTATTCTCTGTGCAAAACTATAGTTCCCAAGTCATAATTGAATTCCTCGTGAAAGTGTAATGATGCTCTAGCATTTACATTTTAGGCAGCTCAGGCATCTCCATGACCAATACTGGATCAAGTTCTAATTTTGTAAACCAGCTGTATTTACTTTTTTAAAAAAATATTATTCAGAACAGAAGCTTGAATTTATATTATATTGAAGTTGACATGTCTTGTAGCACAGTTAAATTTGATGTTAGTGCAGCAAAGGAAAGAAATAATGTTGTTCTAGTGATCCTATTCTTTGTTCTGGGTCAGTCTTTCAGGGACAGTTCTGTCCTTCCTCTGCTAAAACCAAGTAGTTCCCATTAATAAAATGTCAGTCTTCCACAGCTAGTTCTTTTTAACTGATGCGACATCCTTCTACTTTATCGTGTTTCAGTAGGGATTAAAATGTATTTTCCAGTGTGCGATCTCTGACTGTGTATATGGAGATGCTATCTCTCACACAAAAAAAATAGCAGCTGATAAAAAAAATGTCTTTTCTTCATGTAATTTTTGCGGAGTGTTATATTTCTCTATGACTTAAATCCTGGCGATAGAGGCCTTCATCAAATGAAGTCCGGTTAACTAGGCAGTGTGAAAGGGTGGAGGTCACGTGGTGTAGAAAGGAAGAATAACTGGGGAAGCAACAGACATGCATGTGGGAAAGAGAAAAGAGTGGGGTGACAAGAGATTGCTTGACTATAGTGAGAGTCACTGTATAGGAGAGAGTAAGCAGTCCTATATCACAGCACAGAATCATAGAATGTCTTAGGGAAGCAACCTTAGAAATCATATAATCCAACCTTCCTGCCTTGGGCAGCAATACCCCTAGCTAGATCAGGTTGCTCAAGGCCTCATGCAACCTGACCTTGAACATCTCCGGGGAGAGGGCATCCACAACCTCTCTGGGCAATCTATTCCAGAGTCTTGCCGCCCTCATACTGAAGAATTTCTTCCTAAGATCCAATCTAAACCTATTTTCCTTCAATTTAAATCCACTTAAATCCTGCTCGGTCCCCATGTGTTGCCTGGTCTGGTCGAGAGGTGGTGTCCTTGCCCATAACAGGGAGGTTGGACTATATGATCTCTAAGGTCCCTTCCAGCCTAGGCCATTCTATGATTCTATGATTTCCCCTTGTCCTATCAGTGGACAGTCTTGTAAAAAATCTCTCTCCAGCCTTCCTGTAGGTTCCCTTCAGGTATTGGAAGGCAGCTATTAGGTCCCCCGAAGTCTTCTCTTTTCAAGACTGAGCAATCCCAGCTCCTGCAGCCTGTCCTTGTAGCAGCGGTTCTCCAGCCCCTGGGTTATCTTTGTGGCCCTGCTCTGAACACGCTCCAACAGATCTATGACCCTCTTATGGTGGGGACACCAGAACTGGATGCAGTATTTGGGGTGTGGTCTCAGAAGAGCAGAGTAAAGGGGGAGAATCACCTCTCGTGACCTGCTGGCCACACTCCTGATGGTACATCCCAGATTGTGATTGGCCTTCTGAACTGCATGAGCGCACTGCTGGCTCGTGTTGAGCTTTTCATCTATCAACACCCAAAGTCCTTCCCTGAGGGCTACTCTTAACCCGCTCTGTACCCAGCTTATATTTTTGCCTGGGACTGGCCAAACCCAGGCGCATGACCTTGCACTTTGACTTGTTGAACCTCATGCAGTTTGCACTGGCCCATTTCTCAAGCCTCCCTTCCCTCAAGTGAGTCCACCAAAACACACAGTTTGGTGTTATTGGCAAACTTGCTGAGGGTGCACTCAATGCCGTTGTCCACGTCACTGACAAAGATGTTGAACAGCACTGGACTCAGAACAGACCCCTGAGGAACTCCACTTGTCACTGGTCTCCATGTGGACATCGAGTTGTTGACCACAACTCTTTGTGTGTAACCCTCTACCCAGTTCTTTATCCACTGAGTGATTCATCTGTCAAATCCATGTCTGTCCATTTTAGAGACAAGGATGTCATGTGGGACAGTGTCAAATGCCTTGCACAGGCCCAAGTAGATGACATCAGTTGCTCTTCCCATGTCAGCTAGAGCTGTAACTTTGTGATAGAAGGTGACCAAATTAGTCAGGTATGATCTGCCCATAGTGAAGGCATGTTGGCTGTAACCAGTTTCCTTGTTATTTTTCATGTGCCTTAGTATTATTACCAGGAGGATCTGCTCCGCGATTTTACCTGTTGCAGAGGTGAGGCTGACTGGTCTCTAGTTCTCTGGGTTTTCTTTGCTTCCCATTTTAAAAATGGGGGTTATGTTTCCCTTTTTCCAATCTGTGGGAACTTGGCCAGACTGCCACTTCTCCTCTCTGGCCAGACTTCCACTTCTCCTCTCTGGCCAGTGGGAAGATGAGGGCTGGGGGCTTAGCACCTTCACCTGCCAGTTCCTTCAGGAAGGTCCCGTGGGCTTGTGCACCTTCAGGTTCTCTGGTTGTTCCCTGACCTGATCTGCTCCTACCCTGGCTGATTCTGCACTCTACTAGACCCAGCCAATGCCCTCTGTCACTTTGGTGATGTGGTTCAGGTGGTTATCGGTGAAGACTGAAGCAAAAAAGTCACTGAGTACTTCAATCTTCTCCGTATCCTCGATAACCAGGTCACCTGTATTACTCCAGAGAGGCCCCACACTCTCTTGTTTTTCTTTTTTCTTTCACATACCTGTAGTATATGAGACATAGAGGGAAAGTGTTACAGTATGAAAGCTGAACAGCAAATAGATTTCACTCCTGTTCATGTGAATTCCTTACCTCATATCTGTGGTTGCTACATAGATGATGCATAGGTTTCATATCTGCACAGCTCTCTCACCTCCTCCTTTCCCAAATAACAACTGCAGAGCAAAGTTCACTGCATAAATTTTAAAAATATTTAACTATTTCTAATTAATTAGATTTTAAATAAAGATTAACTGATTTTAAATAAAGGTTAACTGCATCAGGGAAGGTTTATGTTAGATCTCAGGAAGCCCTTCCTCACAGAGAGCGTGCTCAGGCACTGGGATGCACTGCCTGGGGAAGTGGTGGAGTCACCGTCCCTGGAGGTCTTTAAGGAGAGGCTGGATGTGGCACTTAGTGCTGTGGTCTAGCCCATGTGGTGGTGTTGGGACATAGGCTGGACTAGATAATCTCGGAGGTCTTTTTCAGGCTCAACAATTCTATGATTCTGTGATTAATTTGCTCAAGACCTATATTTTTTCTCCATTTTAAGTAAAAACAGAATGCTGCATTTCATAAAGATACTGCAAAAAATAGGATTTTTTCACTCTTCTTTCCATCAGCATTATTTCCTAAATGTTGTCAAATGGGGCATTAGGTTAAACATTTTTACTTTCTTGCAAGTAATAGGTTTAATGCTTATTGGATAGGTTATGGACTATTTCTATTTCAAGTGGCATTGACTCTCTTATAGTAAGTTACTGCTTTCCCTTCCTTCTACCCCTTCTCCATTAATTATAATGTGACTTGGAAATTTATGATACCATCAATGAATTTATATAACTATTTATATATTTAAACACTCTTCTTACTTAAAAACTCTCAAAATATGTTCACATCCACATTCTTTCCCAACAACTGCATGCTCTACCTGCAATGGACCTTTTCAAAAAAGTGACAACCAATGATGAAAATGACCTTGACATTTTTCTCATATTCCTTCTTTTCTCTAGCTGATCGATATTTACTAATGCTGAGCAATCTCATTTATTTTCTGTTGTATCCCTCAGACAAGTGTTATGAGACCACAGTTAGAGGATTCAACGTTAATCTCCTGGTATTCACTAAGGATAGGTCATTTGCTGCACATACAATAACTGGTCCCTCAAGGCTCAGGCTACTATAAGACTGTCTTCCGTGTCCACTCCTTTTGCCTGGGTACATTAAGCTTACCCATGCTTTAGTTTTCAGTGGAGTGGGAAATAAGAGTTTTAATGCACCGCAAATCATGTATAGAGGAAGGTAGAGGACTAAGCAAAGTTGGCCATCAGTAGAAGGCAAAAAGCACCTTGGAAAGCTCAAACAATTTCCCTAAGTGTCACGACTCAGGGCTGAGCTGGCTGCTAAATGCTGACAGACAGTCTCTAACCTCCCTTTTCCCCCCTAAACGGGAAGGAAAAGGGAATGAGGCAGAGAAGTTTCCAGATTGGAAAAATAAAAGAGCTTTAATAAATGTGGACATAATAAAAATAGTGAACTACATACATATATACAAAACCAATATCAAACCCGACTCCCCTCGATAGAAAACACCACTGACGCTGAGAAGCAGGTGCCACCAGGGAAGTCCCAGTCTCAGCAGCAGCAGGGAGCTGGATTCAAGAACTCAGAATGGGGATCAAAGGCAGAAGATTGGACAGAGTCCTCTCTAGATGCCAGCCATTGAAAAGAAAGGGACCTAAATCCTCGTATTCACTCAGTTTATACTGAATATGACATATATGGAATGGAATGCTCTCGTTGGTCACCTGTCCTGTCTATTACCCCCCAGGAGGTGCAAACTTTTACTTCCTTTTGACCCCTCTTACTACCCAGCACCCCCAGCGTGGCACACAAGAGCCAGCAGTGGCCTTGGTCACTACAGGAATAAGTATCAGCAAGAGCCTTTCTGCATCCCAGTCCCAGGCAGTAACTGTTAACATCAGGTGTTATCACTGCCAGTAGCACACACTGTCTGCAAAAACATGCTGCTAATTTCAGAAAGTGCAGCCTCTAAGAAGAGACTAAACTGGAAAGTAAAAATCATGGAAAATAATTGATTTAGTTTAGCTCAAACCAGGACACTAAGACAGTAGAAAGCAGCTGAAAACGCTGTGCCTGTTTGGTTTTTTATCACATCCCAGATTTCTCCTGAGGTAGTGCCAGCTGCGCAATTTTCCTTGGTCAAAATACACAAAAACTGTAGAGCTCTTTATCTGGCTCTGTCCTCTCCATCAATCTTTCCTCCTTCATCTTTTCTACCTTTTTGTCAGCAACAGTCCTTACATCCAAATAATTCAAAGATTCAGACTACTGTTCTTCCATTTGTCCCACAACAGTATTTTTATTGAAAAAGCTGAAACCAGAAGGGGTATTTCTGCTGTGGCATCAGTTAGCCCTTTGCTTAATGCCATCACATGCTCTGCCCAGTGACCTCAGCTCAATTAATGCCACCTCTGGGACACCGTGGCTCACTTGGCTTGGGCACTGCCGGCCCAAGCCTTGGCTGGGGAGGCCCTTCCCTTCCCCAGGTCCCCCTTGGCTCCTGGCTCCACAGCCCTCTGGGAGCAGGTGGCCACTGCAGCACAGTGGGCTTTAGCTGGTGCTATTTGACTTTTACTCTTTACTTTTCCTTGTCCATCGAGGGAAGTTTCTGCATGATGCCTTTCAGTTTTCCTTTGCTTATCTCCTGCTACTGCATGAGGCAAAGTGACAAATGTCTGTTTTATGTAAGAAGTCCACACCAATTTCTTTTCTCTGACTTCATTCATGAATGGAAAGGGAAAAATATTTCTGGCTGTGTCATATATGAGGAAAGACAGCTTATGTAGCCTTTCATGATTGTACCCTTGTGCAAAAGACAGACAAAATCAAGTTCTATTTTTAAAAAGCTTACTTCAGTTTTCCTTTATTAAGCTGTGACATCATCACTAATTAATAAAATTGGATCCTATGAACACTTTGATTGTTCTGAGGTCAATAGACTAACAAAATATAAATGAAGTTTTGACTTCCTAAAAAAAAGTGTAAAGCTTAAGTTATAGTACGAAATTTGTTGTCTCCCCAGTTACATGACTTGTACCTTCTCTAATGACCTGAAGACGATGGCAGGAATGACCCAAATTACTTGAAGGGAGATTACCTGGACCACATAGCTTCCTGAGCTATAAGATCTCCAGGGATCCCTTCCATCCTAAATTATTCCATGACTGCATAAATAAAGGATAAAAGCATAGCCTCTATATCAGAAGCAAAGCCTGCATCTTTTCTTGGGAAAGATGAGCATTAAGAGGAGTTTCTATCAGGAAAATATCTGATAATAGAAAAGATATCCATACCTGGAAGAAGTCTCCTAATTCAAGTAAAACTTGGTATCTAGAAGGGAAACAGCTGTGCCCTCAGTCTCCAATAAAGAATTAACAAATAATAATTCTTTGTTTCATCCATTTTTAAATTAATCTGATTATATTGTGCTTTAATTTGTTGATTTGGGAATTTAGACACTTTTCAGAGGGGAGGTTTCTCAGCTATGACTTTGCTGCATTTTTGTATGGATGGGGCTCTGAGCAGCCTGATCTAGTGGGGGATGTCCGTGCCCGTGGCAGGGGGGTTGGAACTGGATGATCTTAAAGGTCTCTTCTAACCCTGACAGCTATATGATTCTATGATTCCTATTTAGTCTATTGAAATATCAGTAGTTTATTCAATAGTACATTTACTTATGGGCTTGACCTGCAATTTTAAGCACGTTTCAGGTACTCTAAGAACAAGCATCATTTGAGCAAGATTTTGACAAATCACTCTTTTTCTAAAAGTGCATCTGTTCAGTTCACTGTCTTTATAAACATGTATAACAGATTAGTTTTATCCTTTTTTTTTATAGTATCTTCAATATACCTTTCTGATTAGCATAACTTACAATGAAACCTGTCACTTTTAGAAGTTTATGTTTTCTCTCAAACACTTGGATAATTCTGTATATTAATAATTTTTTTAAATGGGGAAAAAAAAAGAAAGCTCAATAAGTAATTATTCTAATTCCCAGACAGTCAGGCTGATAAGAAGATGTTGCTGAATGCAAACTCTGTGTTTAAGTATGCATCTCACTTTGGCTATTCCATGTCCCATATGCCAAAAAATGAGGTTACTATGGGATGCGTTGTAATACTATTCAGCTGCTGCAGGCTAACAGGAGCCTGTGTGGACATTTTCCTTACATTAGTGAGCATCTGCCATTGTGGCTCTCTCAGTGATGCCAGCATGATACCTAGAAAGAGTAACACTCGAACAATCTGAATGATAAACTTACAAAGTACTCTTCAATAAGTAGCACTTAAACAAGATTTCAGTGGTTTCTCTGAGCAAGATACTTGTCGCTATATTCTGGATGTATTTTGATGTAATATGTATTGGATACCACATGTCTAAATGCCTAAAAGGCTGCGATTGTCCTACTGTAGCTGTGCTTTATAAGGGTGATGCTCTTAAGGCACAGAGGTGAGCTGGGTGATGTTGAGCTAAGTTTGGTTCAGACAGGCAGATGATTGTACTTAGATTTCTTATTTCATGTCTGTGTAACCACATGGACATATATTTATGACTTCAAATCAGCAATAAGTGCAGAAAAGTAAATCAATAATACTTTTATATATTTTTGAAATGCTCTGTAGCAATTACTTTGCGTTAAGTATAACAGTATTGCTTGAGTAAAGTGGATTATTTAAAAAATATTCAAGGCATTACATCTCTTTTAATATTTAGGAACTGTTTGTGAAAAGATTTTGTGATTTTCAGGTGAATTCACTGTTCAAATTATTCATTGGTTTCTTGATTTGCAAGTAGTTCATACACTGTTCACTGACAGACAATGCAATGCTTTGTTAGTAGGTTACTGAAGTCTAATAATTTTATTTATTTATTCTATTAAAACTTTAAATTATTGATTCTCTCACTAGGAAGGTAAAGGTTCTTAGGTGACTCACTAGCATAGCATGAATTGGATACTTTCCAAATAAACAGAGAATTTCAAATGAACAATTACTAAATATTTGAGTGGAAAATATCTTTAAACATTCATAGTAATCTGAATGTTCAAGTATTCACAGAAAGTGAAAAAGAAAGAATGGCAGATATGGCCCAATTTAAGATAGCTTTTGTAGAAACAGCAGTTTATGGAGTTATTCTTATATTATATGTTAACTTAAATAGCTTCACAAGTTTTGTGATATTTATTATAGGTTTAATCACATTTCACCTTTTATTTGATCTGATGTTTTGAAGCCCATGTGAGTATGCGTTTGTATGGAATGGATAGGAGACTCTTATCTAAAGCTATAAGTTCCTCTGCAGACATGGTTTCATCGAAGGGTTATCAAAGCAATAAGAAATTCATGCATAAATACATGTAAAGGTTCATTTTCCAAGCATGGATGTGGAAATAGCACTCCAGAAACCTTGTACAGGTATGGAAATAGGTTATGTACAAACCAAGATGCAAGATGTAGGATATCCTCTTTAGATCTGCATGTTTGAAATTTGATTTCCGTTGCAAAAAAGGCTTATAAACTCTGTGTATATTTATCTTAAGCATTTTCAGATGAGAGAGTTACAGTAAGGGAAGACTTGAGGGAATCACGTAAGCATATAGACCACTGAAGGAAAATTCTGGACCTTCATATGAACATCAATATCTTGGAGAAATATGAAGGCTGGAATTCAACATGCTTTTGAGCTCAGTGCAGTTTGTGTGAAAACAGATAGAAGTGTGATTGAAAGACATTTCTTCATTTTCCTGTTCCTCAGCACCTCAACAAGACAGCAAGGAGAGAAGAAAGGAGATGTGCTTCTCTTTTTTTCTGCTGTGCTTAAGGAAGATATCTCTGAATTAATCTTTTCGGAAGCACAACAAATTCACATCCAAGCATCCAGCAAGCTCTGCTGGAGTGGCAGGAAGCAGACAGGGCTGTGTGTTTACCTGTTCTCTTTCCTGAGTGTATACCTGTACTGTTCCATGTATTTCCAGCCTGTTTTCCCTCCATGTACTATCTCTCTTTCCAGTCCTTCAAATCTGGCCCTGAGTATTGAGAAGTTTATGGTTGGCTGAAGTAGGGGTAGGATGCGCTCTGTTCCCCTTTTTGTCTTTGCATGGTCACACAGAAAAGACCTCAAGCTCTAAGACTCTCAGACAGGATGGGAGGCTTAACAAGAATATTTCTTTCTCACTGTCCTCCCTGAAAATGGACAACAGTTGTGTTCTCCTTGGCAGAAGCTCTCTTACTACCCCTATATACTCTTCAGTAGAGGCTTCTTGCACATAATTTGCAGCACAGCAGCAGTCAAGGGGAGAAAAAAATCCTCAGCAACCGGTGCAGAGAAATAAAAATAAACCTTTCTGTATTCAGATTTGTGTGTACTAATAAAATGCTGAAAATCTTGGATTTGGCTGCACATGTTGGAGGCCACGAGCACCTTAGATGAAACACTATGCTAAGATTCAGGAGCTCTACTGGTGTGTGTTTGTTTAGAATTGGATACTGTCATTGTTCAAGCCAACTGGGATAAAAAAACCACGCTGTTTTCAGCTCACTCCTCCCCCCACCCACATATCCATAATGATGTGGAGGGAGACAGTTCAACTAAAAATGCTCAAGGGTTTGAGATTAAGAACAGGGAAGATAATAATCTACCATTTAAATGACAGGTAAAGAACCAGAGCAACTTGGGGAGAAAAACATAGGTTTATTTCACCATCACTATTTAGGAAGTAGGATAGTGAGAAGAATACATCAATAAATATGACCTGATCTTAAATACATTTCATCCTCCCCAACCTCCTCCATCTTCCCAGCTACCTCCTTCCCCCCATCAGTGCCAAGGGGGTAGGAGATGGGAGGTGCAGTCCATCTGGCCACTACTTATTGTCCATGGCAGCTCCTCCTTGAAAAAGAGGGCTCCTCGCAGTCTCTCCTTCCTGACGCATAGTGTCTTCCTCCTCGTGAGTCCCTCCGGGCCATGGATCGCTTTGAGTGTGTCCCCCGCTGATGCTCGGTCTCTCTCTCCTCTCACATAGGGCTCTGCACGTACCAATGCATCCTGGATGTTCTTGCCATCAATTCCCCCAGCTGTCAGGCAATCACCTTCCTGTCATCTCGACCACCACAGGCTTCGGAGAAAGGTCCTGCTCCAGCAGCCTTCTCCCTCTCCTTCTCCTCCACGACGCTTCTTCCCCTCTTTCTTCTCAGGGCAACGTTCCTTT
>NW_009706345.1:0-45640 GCF_000703405.1 Apaloderma vittatum | reverse complement strand
AAGTCCCTTGATCATCCTCGTAGCTCTCCATCTGACTTGAATCTTAGTAGTGGGCCAGACCTGCTGCTGCAGCAGAGGCTTTGGGCACAGGGGTCAGTTCTGGCTGGGATGCTTCTACTCTGCCCATCTGAGCATAGAAATAACCGCTGTGATTGGAAGTAATTAATTCTTGCAGAAGATGAAGAGCTGAGACCAAAGGTAACATGAAGTAGCGGGGAAGGGGACAGGAATAAAACAAAACTGAGAAGGAAAGAGTCCTGAAAATGGAATAGGGGTTCTGCTGATCTATTTTCCATCAGTCCACAGCTAGACTGAGAACACATTTTTCTTTGTCATGCTGCTCAAATGTGCTGGAGTGCCCACAAAGAATAATCCCAGCAAGCTCCTCCAATAGCATGGATATTTCAGTAAGGTTTCCTAAGGACAGGAGCTTGAACCATGCCACCTCTCTGTCACGTTATCTCCCATCCTTACCCTCTCACAGCAGCTGAACACATTGCCCATTTTTGACCATGTCTGGCCAGAAGAGACAGATCCCAAGACACATAGTTTCAACAAGTTCTATGAAAACAGGAGAAGAATAATGAAACAATACCCCAAACCAATGCACTCACTACACGAGAGGCCCAGGTGCACACCCTTGCAGGTCAAGCTCAAGGCCTCACGAAAGAGCTTTTTTATTTTCTAGTGTCATTGAGTTTTGCTGTATAACTTTGTTATACATAGATTTGCTTTTCTTTGTCAGAGGGTTGTGTAGAAATTTTCCGGTCTGGCTTAGCATCACTATACTGGAGAAGTGGTGTCAGCAAGTGTGAGTTTCCCCTCCTAGCAAAATGAAATATGCTGTTTTGAAGAGCTGTGCTGAAGCATGAAAGTGACCTGCACTCAACTTCCCTGCCCCCTGTAATCTTGCGTGCTAGTCTTGAGTGATACCTTGAATCTGACATAACGTGATAACAGAGAAACATTTCCTGGCATCACCAGTAGCATGATAGCGTTAACCCTTTTCAGCACAGGTCCAGTGAACTGTGCTGTGGCAGACACTCTTCCTTCTCCCTCCTATCACTAATACCTCCCTCCTCTCTTTCATCCCACCAGTCTTATCTCCTTGGGGTACTTTTTACATAGGAGGGATGATATGGCAAAAAGTGGTGGAGGAGAACCTGGGACTTTTTCTCCTCCTCTCTCTTACCTCCATAGTGATAGGGGATTTCCTTCCTGGCTCCTCTCTTGTCTTTTCCTTTTTTGATGGAAAGACTCTCAGGTATGCAAAATGCTCTCCTTCCCCACTTTGGCAATGAGGCTGGTTGGCAATCAGGTAAAAACGAGATGTGCGGCCTGTCACAGGCCCTGCTGGCTGTTGTCTGTAGCTCCCCATACTAGGCCGGAGAGGATGAGAGTAAGGGTACAGCCAGCCAGGGGCAGACGTCCCAAAATGTGAATCTCCAGTGCAGCAATGGCATTTAATAGTGCAATGTCAGGTGGCAGCAGGACACTGTAGTGAGAGCAGATCAGCCATCACCCCTGTGTGCAGAGCAGCTTTCAGGTTTTGTCATACATCCAACCACCCTTTTTCCAGCACTAGTAGCTGAGCGTAGGTCTTGCATAAACCAGTGTCAGAAAGTCACGGAATCAGAGTGGAAGGGACCTCTGAAGATCATCTAGTCCAACCCCCCTGCCAGAGCAGGATCCCCAAGAGTAGATCACATGGGAACACATCTAGGTAGCTTTTGAAAGTCTGCAGAGATGGAGACTCCACAACCTCTCTGGACAGCCTGTTCCAGTGCTCTGTCACCCTCAGAGTAAAGAAGTATTTCCTTACATTCAGGCTGAACCTGGAGGAGCCTGGCCTTCTCAAGTCAAATGACATTATGCCCCTTCTACTTGTAATGATCATAGGAACACAAGGACGTCAATTAAATCTCATTACTGTCTTTTCCCTTCTGTATTCTAGGAAAAATATTGTTTATCTGTCTTGCCCTTTTAAAATTGGAAGCCTTTTAAAGATGCTGTGTTTTCCATTCATTGGATTAAGCCAGCGTAACATTTTCCAGGATGCTTAGGAGGTATTTATGAGCCTAACTCCCACTGACATCCTCAAGAGTTAGGCATCCCAGGTGCTTATTAGGATGAGTCTTAGAGCAGCAGTATCTGTGGGACTAAGACTCTTGGAGCCATACATGCATGAAGAGGACACGGAGAAAAGGGTTGCTGAGCTCATCTGGGGCTGGTAATCAGTATTATGATACTTTTGTTGGTGCTATTGGGTTTTGTGTCTCCTTGCAAAACCTCATCTGCACAAATATTTCAGCTAAACATGTGATAATTACTCATAGAAATTAATCAAAGAAAACGATCCTACAGCTCCTCAGATAAGAAAACAAATTATGAAGATCGAATGACTCATAGACTGTGCTGTTGAAAGTCATTGTGCGATTTTAATGGACTAGGCAAAATAATCTAAAAAAAGATAACTGCCTACCAGTCTTCCTTCTGTTATTTCAATAGAACATCCCAGCAACCATAGTGCTGCAACATACATTTCATATACACTATTTTTTTCAATTGTTGTAATTCAAACACATTTTTGTAATGGTGGTCTAGTATCTTCTGAGATTTTGAAAGCGTAAGGTTACCGTGAAAGAGCAAACCAAATATTCTGGAAGAAGATATGGTTGTCATTGTCCTACATTCATTTTCTAATTCTTAATGATCTCTGAATGGTATGATTAGTGACTAAAGCAGGTATTTTTGCACAAGAAAGGGAAGTAGATGCAGGGCAGAAGTATTTAGGGCTACTTATGAGCCATGCTGATAAAAATAAATAATTTTTTATTGGATTCTGTGTGGAGTCTGAGTAGAAAAAAGACCTGTGTTTCTGCCTGAAGCTATTGCATGTCAGTATCCTCTTGACACTCATTTATTTTGATTTCAAGAGAGAAATGAGCATCGTAACGACCAAGCAATGACATGCCTTCCTCTTGGTATTGTGAACACAAAGGGATTTCCTCCTCAGCTCATCGTGCAAAAATGGGAAATAAATAACTGTTGGCACCAATCTTACTAAGATTTCTGTGTCTCTGACAGGCACTCGTTTTTGCGGCCCAGCAGTGTTAAAGCACCTCTGTGGGGAACAGACTACTTTGGGCCTAGTCTCCTACCTGACCAAGTGTTAGTGAGTGTCACTGAGTGCCTCAGCTGCCTCCTGGCTCCAAAAGTACTTACCACCTGGTGGAAGCCTTCTCCTGCAGTGCCTCCCACCGCTGCTCCCCACCACGAGCACCCCAGGAAGCCCATCTCCAGCTCATGCCATGCGTGCCAGCGTCACTCTGCCCCCATCAACACCGTGCCTGTGAGGCCTCTCACTCCTTCTGGCTCCTGCTGCTAGCACAGAGCACACCCCTGCACCCCTAGCCCCTTCTGTATGGCACGCTGAACCCCACTTTGCAGACTGTAGTGCCAGTCGTCCCTCCCTGGGTCAACCTCATAGTTCTTGCTGGTAGTCTGGAAAGCTGAGCTGGGCTCCATGTTCCCATGCCAGGCAGGACCCCCACTGTCGACCACCGCTGAGGTTGTGAGGTGTGTGGTAGCACCTAGATCCCTGGTGGAGCCGGTGCCAGGGTCACGTGTGCTCAGCCTGATGTTGTCCGCAGCTCCTGGCTGTCATGGGTGTGCCCATCTCCTGGGATAACTGTCCTGGCCCTCTGCTCCACACAGAGCCAACAGCATGTCCACATCCAGTGACACAGCTGGTCCTATGGAGCTGATGGGACAATCTGGCTCCTCCTGTAGGGAGAACCTGCTTTCCAGCAGCAAGAAAATCTTGGACAACCTCTCCCAAAATGCTATTGACGTAAGACTAGAAATAAGCCAGCAAACACTGAATGGCTTTCATGGGTGAAAAATGAGTTTTCCAATGTTTATTCATGGCATTGTTATGTTTAACAGAATTGCAGTGCATAGTGATTTAATCCACCATAAATCCATGTAGAGTATGTCATCTGGAGCCTATGCATTTAGCATGATGGAAAGTAAGTGGATTTTGGAAAAAATGGGTTGAATAGCCCTGGTAGATCGAGACATGGTCATTTTGTCAAGCAAAGCTCTCTCTGCAGTCTTGACTGGCCTGAGGCACCCCAGCTTCTCTTTTGTCACCCACCTCAAAAGCACAACCTCAGGCAGCTGCTTCCTCCTCCTGGGGATGGCAGAGAGTCCCTCCTACCACCGTCCTATTGAAACAGGGGAAATCCGCAGCCTTGCACACGCGGATCCTACCCAGATCACAGAAAGCTCCCCAGGAAAGATAAATACCCTGAGATGCCTTTTAGAGATTTGTTATCCAAGCCCAGTGCTCTGCCTTTGAAACTGAACCCTTCCCTTTTGAGCTGTTGGCAAGCATCACCAACGGAACAAAAAAGTCAAAAAAGGGAGAAACATCTTGAAAAAACTGAAGTAGCTGAGGTGAAGCTGCAGGGAGTAGAAAGCACAAGAACAGATCCAGCCATAAACTGAAGAAAATGCTCGATAAGTGGTATCAAGAGTGGGAGGCCTGTTTTCAGACATCAGTGAATTTTTTTAACATCCAGTTTGGATGTTGTTACATACTGTGCAACTTTGGGAGCAGATTACTGAAAAGTGGTTGTTGGGAATCACTGGAATTCAGAAAAGTCAAAACATTTTCATGCTGGGAAGCAGCACACACCCCATGTGCTCTGCACACTGGCTGGGAGAAGTCAGAGAGGAAAAAAACAAGTGGGGAAAAAATGGAAAAACAGAGTTTGCAAGAGTGCTTGGAGATATGTGTTTGCCAGTCATCCAAGTGATCTACTACAAAAAGTGTTGTGGTTTCAGTACTGGTTTTCTTCATTTCTTATACATCCCCACATTTCATTTGGTGCTACACACTGAGCAGATGTGTTCACTGGACTGGAGTGAGGCTGTTTCATGAGCATTAGGCGGTCACTTAGTGATGAACAACACATGATAATGGTTCAAGATGCTCTCTCCTCTATGTGTGACCTCGTGCTTGGTTGGGACCTCCAGTAGTCTCCCCTGGAGCGGTGCCTGCAAGCAGTGTCAGTGCCGCTTCTGGGGGATGCGGTGCCATGTATGGGCACTCACTCCAGCCTGCCAGGGCTCATCCTGCTCAACAGCTTCCCCACTGCAGGAGAAGAGGGCACCTCGGAGTGAGAACAACTCCTACTTGAACTGTCGTCTGCAGGAGCGTGTCCTTTCTCTGACTACAGGCAGAACTCAAGAAGAGTAACCTTAAACATTTAGGGCAGGTGCCAGGTGAAGGTGGGTGGTGGGGACGGTTCCCTACCTTACATGGTGCTGGAGAGCCTCTGCTGCCAGCGCGCCAGTGGTTTTACTTAATGAGATGCTATAGTTCAGAAGCAGGAATATAACTGACATGGAGCTACCTGGAGCAAATTTATTTAAAATAACATCCATCATGATCTCTAAGGTCCCTTCCAGCCTACGCAATTCTATGATTCTATGATTCTATGATGGGATTCCTACGTGAAATACTGTCAAGCTGTGAGAGGGAAATGAGGGTGCTAGGAAAAAATCGTGATGCACAAGTGTAGCTGAAGAGAGGGTCAAGAAAGCAGACTGCCCTCCTTAACATTGTTATTTTGACAGATTTCAAAACTTGAAACATTCTGTATATTTTACAGCTGATTACATATAAACGCTTGCTGGTATTTATATACTCCATGCTTTTATTTCCAAGTCCTCTCTCCATACATTTTCACTTTTATGGAGGTTCATTAAATTCGTTTTGCTGCAAGATGCTTTGAAAGCCAGTAGATAATCTGCAGACTGTTGACACCATAATACTATGATGGCTTGTGTGCCATTAAAATGGATCACAGAAATGTTCATCTATAGAACCTGAACTCAATACATTGTGTCAATATACAGTATAGCTCCCTTAATCCATAGACTATTATTAAAATAGTGGATTAAGGAGTTGTTTGGGATCAGAGCACGCTGTATATGTAACAAAACAGTTTAGCTGAGATTAGTATTTATTACTCAATGCAAAAATTGATTGAAGGATTCATAGATGCTTATAATATCACAGTTTGTATTTGATCACTAAATTACTGCCTTTTTGCCATACGAGTTCCTGTTAAAACCTGAGAATATGTTAATCACTTTGTATGAAAAAGTAAAAACTGAAAAATTGACATAAATCTGTCACTCATTAAAATATTTGAACTCCATAATAATATGAAATAAGGTATTTAGATGGTTTAAAAATGCATTGTGTGAGAACATGAATGGAAAGGACATTCAGACTTCTGAAACAATAATTTGTCAATTTTTAATTTTTTTTTTTTAAAAAAGAGTTCAAAGTCCATCAGCTTAATCTAACTCAAAGTGAACTGGAAACCAGAAGTATTTTTTCCATAAAATTTTCTGCTGTCAACAGTCTTTCTGAATTTGTCAGAAGTGGAAGTTTTATTCAACTGTGTGGTAAAGTTGAACTGAGTAAGATAGTGGCAGTTTTACAGACTTATCTTCTAATGCAACAGAAAATTGTCAACAAGGCTTTTCAGTGACATCTCCACATGAGTGTGGTGAACAGATGATTTGAGGATTACCAGGCTGCTGGACAGGTCAGCTGGCATCGTAAAAATCTCTCCAATAAAGGACCAAATCTGCAGCCAGAAGCTGTTTACTGGCTGGAAGGGGGAGGAAAATGGGTGTGTTTAAAAGGCACGGACCCCTTGGGTTTGTTTGTGTGCCTGCCACGGATCGTGGGCTTTAAAGCTTGCTCAGAATAACAGAGAGCTGAGCTCTGGTTGACATTTTTCTTCAAGTGAACTAGTAGGCAAAGTAAAACTTTCAGTAGCAAAGTGCCAACATGACAAAAAAAAAGTGTAATAGCAATTTTATATTTGCTAAAAGTAAGCAGAACAGAGACATTTTTTTCCAAGGGGGAACTTGTTTGTACTAAATTTCAGTTATACTGCAAATCATATTAAAAAAATTGTTTCTAAACCTAGTTTTAGGTATTTTTGGAGTTTTGTTGTTTGGTTTTGTTTTTTTTTTAAAAAATCATTTTATTGCTAGCCCAGGTCCCCAGTGTACTCAGATATTTCTGAATGGAGGCCCAGACACATCCATATCAAGTAAATTAAAATCCTGCAAGCATGCCTGTGCTGGAGATTTCTCTTCTGCAGACTATCCATGATCTGATCGTATCTTAGTTTTCAGGTCCCCTTTCTACATCTGTACAGCCCCTGGACATGTGATGCTGTGGTTTTTAAGAAGCTTATGAAACCCCACGCAGAAGGCGAGAGCAAATGGAGCCGGCATGAGGTGTCCACAAAGGCATCGCTTTGGGAGCAAGTGTGAGTGGAGACTTGTACATGTAGGTAAAGGTGCTGGTTCTCAGGGTAGAGCAGCAGGGACTGGGAGATCTTCATACTCTGAATCAATACGAAAGAAAAGAAGGACCTCTTGAAAGAGCAATTGTGGCCAAAAAACTGGGGAATCAGCACTAGGAAACTGAGGGGCGAAATATCTATTAAAAAGCTGATGAGCTTTGAATAATCAATTTCCAACACAGCTCTCTGTGAGGCAACATTTAAACATCGTCCAATTTTTATCTAATCATAAACTAAAGGTTTATAGAACTTAGCTTTTACTTCTTCATTAAAAAAACTTTTAGAATTTAACCCTGTGGTACGAGCAATTTGGATTAGATTGCTGCTAGCTTCAGAAGTTATGCTCCACTATAATAGTAAGTGAAAGGAACTTTTAAGGAAGAGAATTTAAATCTAGCCTGTCTGCCTACCACTTTAACAGATTTTCCATCATTTTTTAACATTTCTGAAGTCCCTATATAAAAGACTGTAGGTAGTACATTATTGTTTAATGTTAAAAAGGGAAAAAAGCAGGAAAAATACAGAAAATAGAACTTTCATTGATTTCCAGTAAGATTTTCTGAAACAGTAAATTTGTCGAGACAAAGAACGTAAGAATATGTGTTCTGAATATAGTGCATACTCTGAATGTATTACTCTGTTTATAGACTCTGAAACATCATTTAGACAATATTGCTTTCTGTCATGCCAGAAAGCAGTCTATCTCCAAATAAAAGTTGCCCAAGACTGGTACAAATGATCCAAAATGACCATTAAATATCCAAAGGCTGGTGTCTCACATCACTTCAATGAGGTCATTTTCTCATGAAAAGATGCGAGTCATGTGAGACTAGGATTTGGCAAGTGTGATAAGACTTGGTGAATGTTTTCAATGCATGCAATATCAAATGAAATTATTTTGCTTTCCTCAAATAATCCAGGTACCTATGCGAAGGGAGACTCTTCATCCCAAACTGAACCATCTGCTGATTTTGTCATCCACATTTATGCCAAACAGATACACAGAGCCTCAGCATCAACGTAGCCTCACAGTGACCAGCATGACAGGACTATATTGGAAATACACTTTACACTTAACCTGCAGTTTTGTGACTGACATGACATGAAAAGTAGTGGTGGTCACAATTTTAATGATATGTAAACATTTTCTGCCATCAGCTAGACCATGATCATCAATCGTTTCACAGACATCACCACATAGCTATCACATCACACAGCAGGAAATTTCTCTCTAACAATGTGGGCTACTTTTGGATCACCAAGGACTGAAAAACTTCCCACCTTAAGGCTCAGCTCTGGAGAACAACCTACAACAGATGCAAGCAGAGGAACACCAGCAGATGAAGAAACGTGCCAGGCAGTCACCTCTTGTATCACATCTTTATGGGGAAAAGAGTTGTGTTTTAAGTGAAGCAAAGCAGAGGCTCTGTTTCCCATGGATTCACATCAGTTGTGGTTATAAATGACCTACTTCTGCCTGCAGGATCCCAGGGACTTGAGAGAAAGGGTCATACAATTGGTCCCAAAGGTCTTTAGTTGAAATCAGCTGATGTAAGTAGGCTAGGCTAACCTAGCATGTTCGAAATGAAAGAAGTGCAGGCTGATCTCAGGCACATTTTGGCCCACAGATCTAACAGGAGTATAGTCTCCGATGGATCACCTTTGAGAGTAAAACTCCTCAGCTTGGCCTCACAGGACACAACCACAACTTGAAGAGGATCCAGATTTCAGACTCCAGGTAAAGCCAACATTGGGTTTACCAATTTAACAATGGTTAAATATTCTCAAAAGGAGAATATTTACCAATATACTCATTGCACTAAAAAATGGATCGACAGACCATGTGCTAATATTCCAACTGACTATACAGGAGACTTGGTTATCAAAGTACACCACACTGACAGAATAAACCCACAGCCTGGTTATGCTTGACAAAAATACTTTTGACGAGGAGATGTAATTCATTGTTTGGAATCACTGGAATGTATTTTATAACTGTTATTCTCTGGCATTCACCTCAGAGGAGTAGCTGTGCTGCTTCTCCAGCTGCTGCTGAAGGCATAGTGAATTCACTGTCGATAAAGACGGGCTGAATATAAGATGTGAAAAATTTTCAGATTTTTTAATTTGTTTATATCATGCAGGAATTCCCTACATTTATGTCACATTAGTTATTTCCTATTTATATTTTTAGTTTCACTTTCCTAATTTCAATCCATTCAAATAATTCCATCTCAGACCTTGTTTTTTCCTTCAAAAACCTGCTGCCATATGGAGGAAACATTAAAATTATTGGATCCAAAGGAAAAACAAAAGCAGCTTAGTGTTAGTGCAAGAGGCTTAAATCAAGACAATTAAACCTAAGTTAAACCGAAAGTAAAAATTATGAATAATTTTGGCCAGTAGATGTACACCATCTACCACACTTGAAGATATTATCATCCATAGTGAAAGGACAGAGTTTTCAAAAAAAGATCATCACCTTCAGAAATACTGAAATAAACTTCCAAGGGAAATCTGTGCTCTGAGAGTACAAGAAAAATCTTTAGCAGGAGTATTTCTGAGATGAGGCTGCCTTCCAGAGTTGCACCAGGGGAGTGCACACCATGATGCAATCAAATGATTTTCTTTGACTACCATTTTGCGAGGAAGGTCATATGGTGTTTTCAGTATGAACAGGACCAAGGATAATCCTTCTGTTGCCCAGCTTTCCTCTTCTGTTTGTTATTTTAACGCTGTGATTTATACTTAGTGCTGCTGTGAGTGACAGCTATTATGACAGCCACCCATGTGTCTCCCAGATGACAGCAGTTTGCCTGATTAACTGTCGTGGCTTTGAGATATTTAGGAGTAGCCTTTAGTTGCTCAGTTTTTTAACAGAATAGTTGAAAATGAGACTGCTACACTTAGTGGCCACAGTATGAATTCAGTCCCTTCCACATATTGGTGTTCATCTACAGGAATAAACCTGGCCTCTCAAAAATGCTAAAGGGTAACTGGGTAACATCAATCCATGATCATTTACTACAGACTTCCATGCTCCTCCCCAAAGATCACTAGTTGTTAATAATTAACACTGACCTACAGGTTTTAACCAAAATTTTGACAGTCAGTTCTGGGAGTTTCTGTGACAATGAGCATCAACTAACACATAAGGGTTAACAAACAAACAACTAACCTCCAGAATCGCTCTCAGGGCCAGCAGTGCAATGATGGAAATAGAATTGCCCAAAGTTATAATTAAAAGGGTGTGTTATAATTATTACTGTCTAATTTGTTCACCCTATCCAATCTCTTTTACACTGTTGTGGATGTTGCCACTGCTGGCGAGACGTGGCAGCAAAAGCCTGCTTCTTCCTATGCTTCCACTCAACACACAGCTACTGCCTTGAAGCTGCACTAAAAGGAAGAAATATGTCTTTGCATCCACACAAATAAACGTGAAGGGCTGGAACACATCCATACTGACCCAAGCCCTCTGGTTTGTGCTACGTGCAGGAAGGCAGGCCTCTCCCCAGACAGGCTGGCCTAATGTGCTTGGTTCCTCGTGGAGAGCTACAGCCAACACCTGCCACAGAATCTGCTGGCCTTGGCTGCTTTGCAAGTATTAGCTCAGCCTTTGAAAGAGTAATGGTGTTTCTACACATGACACCTAGAGGAGCACCAAACCTGGCATGGCGGGGCTTTAGGGAGCAGGAAAATGCAGGAGGCCTCTCTGTGCTGGTTGGGATGCTGGGAGTGGGAAGTTTGCAGCCACTGCGCCCAAGAAGCGGCTGAAAGAGAGAAATGGCCAAAAGGGTCCTAGAAGTCCAAAACATTCTGAGATTACAGCCTCACAGAAAAACAGAGCTCAGGCTCTTTACTGTCTTCAGGGATCTGTAAGTCAAGGAGGCAACAGAGCTGCCTACGACTAGAGACACTGGAGGGTCAGCACTGCACAGTGGTCTCGCTCAGGCTGGGGTACGATGGTACTCTTCTTCTTATACTGCCCTATGGTTTTGATCCCATTAACAAGAACAAACTTCTTAACATCAGCTTCTGTGTCATGACTTTCCAGAAATATATAATGCCTTGATATTCCCAGAAAATTTACTAAAAACCAAAAGCATTCAACAAGCCCTTTGCACCAATAAAAATATTTTAATACAATTTAAATTTGGCTTCATCTTAAGTTTTGAAATTATCCCAGTTCCTCTTCCCCTTCATTCCAGCCAGCTCAAGATTTTCCTTTGGAGCTTAACTGCAAATAAATAGAGCTCTTTTATTGACTCCTGAAAACTTTCTAATATCATATTTATTTGTTCTTCTGTGAACTTCTGGTGTCACTGACCCTGACTTGGATTTCTGCTATATACCATGTATGAACTAGTGTTGCAGCTTTCTCTGTATTTGTTCAGGCTGTGAGATCCAAAGTTGATTAAAAGTCCAAGACAAAGTATTTGTCTTTGCTGTCATCTACTTTCAGCCCTGTTTCATATTTATCCCATTTATCTTTTTCAGTGTTTTAACTGAGGACTCTAAGGCTACAAATTTCCTTTCCTGCACAGTGATGGCCCATCAGTCAGACTCTGTGTAGGGGCTCCTCCCAGGTATTTGCTTGAGCATTGTGCAGTGGGACTCCTCACACAGCACACAGAAGTGTATATCTGCATCAGGTTACATGGGAGATGCCTTCCTCAAGTTATTTTACCAGCAATTCTCTGAGATGTCAGGGATGAGCAGGACAGGAGACAGTGTCCAACAACACACTGAGATTGCAGGTTCCGTCCCATTCTGTGCAGCAATGGTCCTCACAAACCTCCGTCTGTAAAGCCGTTTTGAAAGACAGAAAGATAGATATATGAACCCTAAAATAATCCAGTGGTCAAGAAGATCTCTAGGGATTTAGAGTTGCATTTGTAATCTGCCTGAATTTGTCTGTCGGTCTTGCTCTCTTCAGAATTTCTGTTTTGGATCTAAGGTGCCTCCTCCAGGTTTTCGCCTTGCTTGAAACTGGTAGCAGACTGACAGAAAAGATTTGGCTTTAATAAACCAGCATTTTTGTGATATATTAATCAATTCTGGTTTTGGACTTTGCTCCTCTGGGTCTGAATATTGTCTTTCTCAAAGGGAAAGAAGCATCTTTCCTCTTAGCGATTTTTGTCCAGAGTTACCACGGTCACCCTGCTTTCTGGAATAAACAGCAAATTTTAAGGCCACCTGTTGCTTCCCTCTGCCTTGCTCTCCACCTGCCTTGGGGCTGCACTGTTCTGACACCATGCAGCAGGAGAACATCCAAAATTGTGTGATATTAGCTCTGTTGCTGCCACTACAGCCTGGAGACAGCAGGAAAAGGGTGAGAGAACAAAACATTTCTTCTCAGCTGTCTTGCTAGCCTTGCTTCGAGGGGCAGAGATGAGCATTTTCCTGGGGAAGAGTGGTTAGGACTCCTTGTGAGAACCTGCAGGTAAAAGTAGGAAACAGATCTGACCTTCTGATTGCTCCACTTTGTAGTGCAAGGCTGGAGAGGAAATGTCCCAACCCTACTGCTTCTTGTATCCTTGGGGCATGAAGGGAGAGAATGGGCCCCACCAACAGCGAATCAGCTCCTCATTAATATCCCAGAGCAACTCATCCCTACTTCACGCAACTGAACTGCAGAACACACCCATTTGCCTTCACCCAGCTCCGGCAAACAAGAAGCTTGTTCATCTTGGGTGAGCAGAGGCTGATCCTGTTAAGAGGTCACCATGTGCACCACTTCTTCCTTGCACAGTAAGAGCCAAGCCAGTTGATTCTGGGATTTTACATACCTAAACTGAGTAGGTAATTGTGAACAGATCCAAAGATAGTCAAGGAAGATTGGGAAAAATATCAGGAAAAATGCTTTCTCTACCTTAATAAGTTCTCCCAAATAAAGAAGAAAATCAAAAATAAATCTGCTGTCTTCCTGACTTGATACAATCAATGAAAAAAAACCACAAAAAACCCCCAGCAACCACCACAAAAACTCTCCCCCTAAAACACGTAAAGTCAGAGTAAATCTTGCATCAGCAGTAGCAAAATGTTGGTCGTGCTGAACTGTTCAAAACCAAGGACTTGACACCATTGAAAGTATGAAGCCAGGGCACAGCCCTGGGCCTGTCTCACTGTTCAGGCTGGCCAGCCCTTCAGGATGCCCTGTGGGGCCCCTCAGAAACATCCCACCAAAAAAACACCTGTCTGAAGGCATCAGAGTACATACCCGAGTAAGAACAATTCATCCTTATAAAGCAAGGCTGGCTGGCTGAAATACAGTTCATTGTAAAGGACCCTTGCTGGCCGTGTGCCCACAGTAGATGTAGGAGACACGTTTTTAGCATCTGGTAATTTACTTGTATGGATACCGTTAACGTTCTTTGCCTTGATTTTAAGCTGCCTACTTCCAGAAATTCTGAAAATAAAATCTTTAAAGGTACAATGTCAAGGATAAGCCCCTCCAGTAGAGTACTTCAGTAAAACCTTCTTACCATCCCCTTAACTCTGCTCCTGCACTTCACACGTTTGTACGTGCTGCTACCAGTAGGTGATGCTAAAATACCTCGGAGGGAAGGAAGAATTTAAGCTGCATTTTCGTTGAAAGCACTGGAATCCAGTGAAGCGGCAAAAATGTGCCATCACCCACACGTGACAGGCTTCATTTGTAATCTTCTGGCATATCTGATTTACAAGCAGTTAGTGGCTCTCATCTCATCAACAGCGAGTTCCAGATGTTTCAAATAAGGAGAAAGAACACGCATGATGGCAGCTATACAATAATCAACTGATAAATTAAGTCTCTCAGTAGCCCCTGAAGATTTGTCCTTTAGTCTGAAGTGTCATACACTTGTGTACACCCATGTACCCAAAGTCAATATATGAGGCAACAGGAGAAATATTTCAGGAGTTGGATTTATGGAGATACATAAATAAGTAGATTGCTATTAACTGTCTGGCATAAGGAGAAACAGCAGGATACAGAGAATAAAAAAAAAATAAATTTAGAGGTGAATTGTAGGAAACAGTGTATCTGGGAGAGGACTAGAACATCTTTGCTTACGTAATCTTCTTTCCTTTAAGAAAATAGTTAGTTGTGATGTACTTTTGGAGCTGGAGATACAACTGTCCCTAGAAATTAAGCTGTTGTCCCAACTTGGTAAAAGCTCAGAAAGAGTAACTTCAGGGCAAAAAGTCATAGCCACGTGTGTCCCACACCAGCTAAGTTTAACAAAGTTCTAGCTCATACATTCCTGGAGCACGAAAACTGAACCCAACACTGCAGTAACAATCAATCAGGGAAAAAAAACCCCACAAACCAAACACCAAAACCCAATGCACAAACAAGCAAAAACAAATACTAAAAAAAAGAAGAGAGAAAAAGATGTTCAGGACAATGTTTTATCAATCATTGAATACAAAAACTTTTACCAGCTGTTAAGGATTTACCATATTTCATTACAGGATTACATACAACTCATTCCTTACCTGTGAAACTCAAAACCTCCATCAGCTGAGTGACAACAATTCACTGAACAACCTCAGTTTTTATGTACTGTGCTCTGCTTACGGAGCAAGGATGGGCTACAGCAACCTCTCCCCAGCAACTCTGCAAAGCTTTGTGGAAATACTTGGCCACAATTCACATTCTACCAATCTCAGTCAGATACACCAAAACCATTCCCTTTCCAGGTCTCTCGCTCACCCACCACCTTGCCTGAAGTACAGACGTTATCCTGCCTACTTTTCTTAATTTAGTGACTGGTATTTTTGCCTTTACTAGTATTACAACAGACAAGACTTGTGCTTCCTGTCCCTTCAAACTGGTTATTCAGTGAGCATCTTGGCTGCCTGCCCTAATTCCATCCTGTTCTGCCTTCTCTTCCTCACTTCCCCACTCTTCCTGAAGAAAATACAGCTACCACCCATGATAGGATTAAAGCACCCACTTAAAACATTTTTCAGGCAATTGCAGAGAAACTCTAGATACCTTCCTTCCACCTGTAAAATGGGAAAAAGGTAAGCAGCAAGCAGGAGATGGCACTAATGGCCTCAGCCTTTCCCAGTCGTCCCTCACTGCCTTCTACCTGAAAATGGCGCAAACCCCATGAAGATACTGTCCACAACTACCTCAAAGCCAGCTGCTACTTGAGATACGGCTGCAAGACTCCAGCAAAGCAGCTCAGGGCACACACCATCGGTACAACAGCAAAAATCAAAGATCACCTCAGGCTGTTCAAACACAGGTGAGCACATCGATACAAAGTGAAGCTACAAGGCGTGAGCTGGCCCAGGCAGCTTGCCCTGAGACATAGCTTGCGGTAAAGCTGCTTTTTCATTTCTTCTTAGAGAAAGAAAACCAAACCACTAACTCCTGTATCACGCTTTCAAAACACCTTTTGGCCTGAGGATTACTTTCAGACCAAATTTGTCAACGGTCACTTTTTTCAGACTCTGAAGAACCAGTGTTTGAATTATTAACCAGACACTAAAAAGCTGACATTGAAGTGTTACATTTTGTCTAAATTTGCTCTGTCTTCATGCAGCTCAGCAATTTGTTCCTACCTCTTAACCCTCCTATTAAACTACATTTTCTCAGATATTCATGCAGTAAGTGTGTTAAAAAAAATAAAAATCTGGTGGCACAGAAAGACTTTGAAAAAGACCAGGTTTTTTTTTTAAAGTTTAAACAAACCGCCAGGACTTCCCAAGAGATCTGATGAGCATTTGGATGCCTTAACACATACCGGAAGCCTCAATGCTAGGAAAAAACCCACAACTTTTAAAATTATCTGAGGCAATAATGGGTTGCAAGGGAGGGGGTAACTTTAGAACAGCTCTTCTTTAAAACCTGTGATGTATTTCTGGATTCTCCAAAGTGTTGCATGCTGAAATCCAACCATTTCAAATTCCAAACAGCTGCAATAATTACAAGGCAAGGCTGCTTGAAAAATTGTGTGTGCAGTAGATTTAGATTCCAGAAGATAATGACACACTTCACAAGCTGCCTTTGAAGGTGAAAACAAGATACTTGACAAGCTGCCATAACCTGTCAACTAGTCTGTAGGAAAAAAAGGGAAATATACTCATCAGATTCAAACCCATATATGTGCCACAGTGTCTGCACCTCACTTCTATTTATCTGATTTTTAAATTGCAGTTGTAAATACCTCACAAAAATTCTGTTTACATACCACTACGTTGAAATTCTTGCACACATATTTCAATAACAGGGAACTGATTCACGTTTCTCATACAAAGCATTCCCATCTGTGTAATAACTACTGATGATTATACATACAGTACGTAATCACAACACCAGGGATATTACAAATACTTGATTTTATACTTTTAAAAATTTGAATCAAGAGTCTCAGTACAGCTCGCTGCACTAGTAAAGAACAAGCACTTAACCACATTTGCCGTTTTCCTGTTTTGAACATAAACCATGGAAGATTTATCTGAAATCAGCATTTCCCTAGCGACTGCACGCAGGGAGGGGCACGAAAACACATCTGAGCATCTGCCCACGACATCTGAAGAGGGCTGTGCTCAGGGACAGGCAGGGCCCGCACACGGTGTGGTTTACGTGGGAGGGGTGGTGGAGCACTGTGATTGAGGAAACATCCCCAAAACCTTCTTCACATGCCAACTTCTAGGAGCTTAATAATGGCAAGTTACCTTAACCAAAGGTATTTTTAGTGGGTTCACCACCCAAGCATCATTAGGTTAAGGTCTTTTAGAAAGAAAACTGATAAGAAAAAAAAACCCCAACCTTATGAATGGCAACTGGTACACGAAGTTTAATTTTAAATAGAAGTTTATCAGGCTTGTGAAAACATGCTAAATGCCAAATTGTATTACGCATCTAAAATCACCAAATGAGATATGAACAAAACACTCCACTTTCCAAAAGAGCAAATATAGGTTTAATACTAGTCATCCAAAAATCGACATTAGTCTCTTAATATAAGGCAAAAATAGTAATTTTCTTTTATTTCGTAACCTACATTAAGTACAATCAACAATAGTTGCCGTATAGAATATGCATCATTGAGACCTTTCAAAAGCAAGATCAGCAGAGAACGCCAACTCACGCCTTATAAGATCTTCTCAGCATACTGACAATTCCAGAGCAATCTCCAAAAAAGTGTCTGGGTTAAGGAGTGGATTAATGCTGCTGAGTGGTTTTGTTAAACGCGTGTATAATTTATTTCTCATGCGCCACAATCACATCTCTGTGTTATAGCCATGTAGGACAAATACCATTTCTTGCAGATCTAAGGGTGTGTCAATATACATCGAAGCATAGAAAATGCCATAGACTACTCTATGAAATCCTCAAGCATCTGTCTTCAATATAATTGTATTTACATATTTCTATGAACTGATAATATGTAATAAGCCACTGAAGACATTTTTACAATATTTATTAGATTATGAATTTATAAATTCAAGGACTCAGAGGCACATAGTTTAAAAGGCCAAGAACACCAAAACTAATGAAGTCACAGAAATCAGAATATTTATGAACATAACACCAGTAAAAAATAAAAATCACATCCAAACTAAAAGTAACACTTCTTAAGAGTCTTCCTTCAAAGTTAGCATAATAAAAAGTTCTCATTTCCCTCAAAGAAAAATAATTCAACCCACCTACCAAGCTAGAAAAACCTATTTACAGTTGTACTTTGATCAGAAGTATCATTAAGGTGTGTAATACAGCCACTTCTACTCTGCCATTAGAATTTAACATCTCTTTTAAAGTATAGTTGTATTTACAAATGCATAAATATCATAAATCTGATCTTCATTAAGATCTGAATGAAAACGGGTTGTTAAGTCACAATACAAACGCGTTAGTGGAAAAAGTGTTTGGGGCAGCTGCATATTCAGGATCATTCTCAAAGAATAGGAAGCCAATACTTCTGATAAAGCTCAAGTTCATCAACTCGACCAGGTCTTTAAGCTACGTTAATGAAGGTTAAACCTCTTCTGTGTTAATTCTCTACATTGGTTTCTTCAGTCAACTTTTACCACACTGTATATTTTGGTTACAAACCAAAAGCATGCAAAGAATCCAATTGTCCCTAAAAAAAAAAAAAAAAAGTTACACATTAGGAAAACCAACACAGGAGACACTGATTTCTATCTGTAGTTCATACATATCTGCGATCTGCCATCTTTAGTGTTCACCCATCGGATCAGATAATGGAAAGTTACAGAGAGTATCTCGACTTTATAGGCATCAACTACTATATAAAGTATCTCATTATTTGCAGAGTCATCAAGCTGATCACATAAAAGACTTGTTTTAAGATGCTTCTGTGTTATTCCTCTTCCTACACATTTGCCCTTTGTTGTTTCCTTACTCCCCAGCCCAGCTCCTTCATATTGCTCCATTTCACCTTTTTTCAGTTACCAGTCACAAACACCTTGCATGATCTGCTCAGCTGGTCAGACTGTTATTATAGTTAATATACCAATTAGATCAACAGCATCAAAAGGAGTTCCCATTTCTTAGTTACACTTTAATGTCTAGGAAAATTACAACACTACCTTTATTTCTGTGTAAAACAAGTTAACACAAATTTCAAATATAGTGCAGTTACTATGCAACTTGTATTATTGAAAACACGTGGTACATACCTCAAAAATAAACACTTCTGAAATACTTAAGGCAGCTGAAAGCTATACACAAACTTGAGCTGAAATTTAAGGATGGAGACTGTTTCCCTCATAACTTACAAGCCCATTTTAGCTGAAGAAAAACAGCTCTTTGTGAAACTCTATCAGAAGCTTTTTTAAAAAAATACATTTTTTTCAAACGCAAAGTACAGTTGGGCTTTGTTAATCTAACTGTATTACTTTGAAATGCAGCCTCAGTCAGATCGATAATGCACTCAACAGCAGCTCAGAACACCTGTTAAGCGAACCTTAATTTCCCACAAAAACCAGGACAGGAAAAAAGCCCTGAAGATATCTGATATTTGCCAGAGTACCTCTGCTGAAAATGTCAGCTGTAACTTACGCAAGAGCCAAGTAAGACTTCAGAGAGACCAAAAAAAAAAAACCCAAAAAACCCCCACTTTATTTTAAATCTGATAAGAGGCACAATGAAAGCTTTGCACCATCTCATTCACTGTAAGTGCTTAGAAGGAACCATGAATGATACCATGTTTTTTTTGTTTTTTTTTCCCTTCACGCTTGCTAAACTACTGATGTTTAACTGACTCATTTACTATGATACGTAGTTGTGGTCCCAGCTGTGAATCAAAGATTTGTCATGTAGCTCCCGGTATTCTGCCTGCTGAGTCTGACCAATGACCTGGAATGCAGTACAGAGGCAAGTGCCTGGAGCATGTGTTACACTGACAGAGCAGCAGGGCACCGTCAAAACCCTTCCTGATACTGACCATTTTTAACAGATGAGTAAGCAGCAGCAGAATAGTTTTGATACAACAATTACGATTTTCTCTTTTTAGCTTCTTTATCATCCTGACACAGGAAGTCGCTTGCCTTTAGGAGCGGTTTTTGCTAAATTGCTAATGTGCTTTTTCGTTTAAGAAACTGCAGAAGAACTGCCTGTCCCTGCCCCTTTCTGTGAAACCTTATCTCAAAGCACTTCAGTAAAACTCAGAGAACTGAACATATCTGCCTTTGAATGTTTATCAACCTGAATGGACAAAACAGTTTTTAAATCTTAAGAAATAGGGCAACTGAAGGATAATTAAAGAACTCCCCAGATTTGCTGGCAGCCACTGCACTGCCAACTGGGCAGGTGACAGTGAACATGTGAGCAAAGGAAAAGGGGGATGTGCCAGACACATCTTAATGTCTCTAGGCAATGTCACGTGACATGACTGACTTGAAGGAATAAAGGCAAAAGATGGAAATTATATGGGTACCTGAGGTGCTAAAACACAGCTAAAGCAAGTCTCAGCATAAAAAATTTACTGTAAATCCCTTTTATCTCGAATGCACGCACTCCAGAATTACTGCATGCATCCAAAGTGAATAGATTGAACAAAGGAGACAGGCCAAAACCTGAATTGTGCTTACCCCAAACTGTTTATTATTAAAAGCACACATGCTGAGTATCTGTTGGAAAAGCTAGTGAAACCAAATTAATTGACCTTATGCTTCTGTAAGACCTAATTATTTTTTTTATGCTACTTTGTAAGTTTGCACTACATTTAAAATTGATCCATGTACAGCAATACATGTTCATTTCCAGTTGAATAAGCATGCATTCTTAAATTCTTTAGTTCAATGAGACTATGAGTAAACCCAGATCATAAATAAAGGTTAAGAGAAGGGCAGGGTGAGAAATAAGACTTGAGTGAGAAAGGGAGGCAGAAGCTCCGATCTACGCATTCAGACTGACTTGCTAACCAGTACGCAAAATATAAATAGAGATGATGTGCAAATTACAGAATATCTGCAAGCAATGCCAAAATGTGTTAGACTGACTTAAAGAGAAGGATGGAAGATAAACACAACCACTTCTGGAACATAGCTTGATCATTTTTCAAAGAGATTATGCAACGTACTTAAGTCCCATTCCCTCCTTTTAACAGGCAGTGACCCGAGAAACTCCTTGCAGGCTCTTGCTCCTGTTCATTATGATCTGCATTCCGTCATGGCGCACAAAAGCTTTACTATTTCCTAAGTTGAGTGGTGATTTCTTTGAAATTAATATTCTGTTACACTGAAAATGAATATGATTCTCAAATGTCAGTTCTTTTCCCACTAGATTTTTAGTCTGTTCTCCTATGTTAAGTGGAAATGAAAATTCAACTTATAGTAAGATCTGTATTAAAAGTTCCGATGACAAGCCATTTGCAGCCTAGGAAGCCTCAAAATATAGCCCATATAGCTGCATACATAAAAACATACCAAAGCCTTCAGAACCATTAAACTTCATCAGAAAAGTGACGCTTGAAATTATTTAAAGCATCAATCAGTTAAAAAAGAGCTTCAAACATATTGCTCTGTAGGGTGAAGTACACAAAGACAGATTACATTCTACTGGAAGAGAATTCAGTATTTTCAAGATTTTTGAGGAGTTTGCAATTGCTGCCTTCTTGCACGAGAGTTTGAAATGAGACCCTGCATTTTCACTGCCATTCCTCCACCCCAAACAAGGGGTATGTCTGTCTGACTGAAGATTCTTTCTTTGTGCTGAAGATGACAAAGAAAGATTTTGTGACCTCATCTCCCTTACTGAAGAGGGAACTGAAATGCAGCACCTAAGACAGGTGTTTTTCCAAAACCTCACAACAAAGGTAAATAGGCAGAAGCCAAAATCACATCAGAAATGGTTACGAAGTTCTGTCAGCTTCCCATGCCTCTTCAATAAAGGAAAGAAAGTAAAATAATTCCAAAATAGAGAAAAAAAAAAATATTCTGTCAACTTTTACTCCTCTCTTCTTCCCACCTTCTATTCCACAAAAGCAGCAGTTTTGTCCTTAAGTGACACTGTAAGTTTATACTTGATTGTGTGTGATTTGAAGTGTGTTTCTCCAAAGATGTCTCATTTAAAAACTTGAGTTTGTCACAGGAGTAACATAGGAATGAAATCTAGAGATGTATTTATGACATATAAATGTGTCATATTTGACTAGTTATAGGCCGCGCTTCAAATTAGCCGTAGTTTTGTCTCATCCTCAATCTCACTAAAACCTGTAATCACAGGGTTGCCAAATGCTACACAACTACCTGGAAGAAAAATAAAAGCATATACAAGTTGATAATTCCATGTGAAGAGAAATTTTGGCAAGGATTCTACTGTGCAAAGCTAAATACAGACTCAAAATTTAAAATTAAGGTTCAATACACTTACCTGTGAAAAGGAAGAAGATCAAAACCATAATCATGGTGTAACCGAAATATAAAATGGTGCTAGCTGTTCCTGTGATTTGCAGTTTAGAAAAAAAATAGTGTATTGCATATATTAGGAAATAAACTGCAGTGAAACCACTAGTGAGAAATGAACGCCACTGCCAGTGATAGTCCTAGAAGGGATAAGGAAAAAAACAAATGTATGAGTAGTGTTTATTCCATATACCTCTGATGCGCTGACCCTATTACTGAACATAGAACTACTTCTATTACCACTTTACCCAAAAAGCGAGTTTTCAGCTACAGGAAAAAGAACTACATGTCATTGATATTGCTTTAACTACACCATTCACAGTTAAGAGGTAAGAAACCTAAATCACATAGGCAAAAATCTAAAAACCCAAGTAAGCCAGACCTGCTACTACCAGACACAAAGATTTTTTTTTTTTTCCTCAAGGCTAGGCAAGTCCAAAATGCATTTTGCTCGAACACAGTTATCGGATTAGTTTAGCATCTTCAAGAAGCAGGGAGTCACACTCTAAAGATGAGATACCCAACTTGGCAGTACTTCGTGCAGTGTTTTAGTACTTGTTACAACTTTTGCCACAGCAGCCTACTTCACTTTTTAAAGATATGGTTTAAGAAGATCTAGTAACAGTGCTTATGCTGAATTCTAGAATGCTTACTTCCACTAACAAAAGCTTTAATCTTTTTTGGAAGCATCCTTAAAACAACATGAAGTATGAATACTGAAGAATATTTCTTACCTCTGCACATAGATGGAAGTAGCAGAGCAATATTGTGGCCTCAGAACATGTAATAACCAAAATAATGAATACCAGAAACAGGAAGCCAAACATGTAATACATCTGGTGAGACCTATAAAAGGGAGTTAAAAAAAATAGTAATTTAAAATTGACACCATGCTAATATAATTTCTTCATATGCAGTAGCATCACCTTCAGCTTTAGTATTCCCCTTCCTACTGAGGCACAGTCTTTATACAGACTTACATACAGTCTTATTCTGTGCAGCCACAGAATTGGCCAATGCATTTTCTAACTGAAGAACAGGAGCCTCAGCAGCTCAGTCTGGAAACGGTGCAAGAGCAAGCCCGAAGCGTGGTCCTGGTTGGGATTTTCAGGTAAGAACTGACTAGACATAATGAGTGAAATTACAGTTCTAGTGAAGTCAGCGTGACCTCTTCCCCTGACTTCAGCAGAGCTTAGATTTCACCTCACATTTCAATCAAAGAGGCAGAGCTGCAAAATAACAAGAAGTGTCAAACGCTGTAGCTGTCTATGTTGGGTAGAGGCACCTATTCAAGGTTCAGAAACAGTTTAACAAGATCCAATAACTAAATTGTGCCAGAAGGACGACAAATCCCTCACGGTAGATTAGTTTGTCAGTGTGCCATGAGCTCACATCACAATTCACTTACATTGGACTAGTCTTTGGTGCCTTAGTTTTGAAAAGAATTACTCTCTGGTGCCTTTACGAAGATTTCACAAGATTTGGGTTTGTTTCTTTTTTCCCCCAGGAGTAGTAATACTCTTCTAGCCCCAAAACAACTACAAAAAACCTCAAAGTCAATTTTAATATAGTTACTACTCTCACGTTACATGCCATATGTCAGCTTCAGAGCCACTTCCACATGGAGTCAGAGAAGTATCATGAGAAAACTGGCTATCTGAATATTGTAGGTCAGCTGTAAATTGCTAAGCATATCACAGCTGCTTCTCTACACACCTTGACAAGCCAAACAGGCACTGAGTAGCTTCAAAACTACAAAATGTTAAAAAGATGTCAATGTTTGGTTTTTTTATTGAAACAGTATTCTGGTAACCCTGCCTCACCAAAAAAAAACAGTCAAAACATTCTGAAGAAAACCTTTCACAAAGAAAGTACCGACTTTTGTAACAGCAAAAAAATCAAATAGATTGTGTTTAACTTACCAAATACTATTGAGAATAAAGAACAACTGTATAAAGATACATCCAAAAGGCAGAATCCCTCCCATAATGATGCCAGGTAATGGCTTGGTATAGAATGATTGCTCAGGAATCTGACGAGGAATTTGATTTGTGCGAACAGGGTGTTCAATGGCCTTTAAACAAAAATAAGAAACTGCTAAATAAATACAATGTCAAACTACAGAACTACTTCCTTTGTGCATCACTTCTGAACTGGCAAAAGCCACATTTGTTTTGAGTATGCTCATAGCTGCTACCGCTACACCTGTTTTCACTACCAGCCTAGCTACCAACATCTGTTAGGCAAACAAGCTAAAAGTCAGCTCTTACTGAAAATGTAGCAACAGATATTCTGGACTTCCTGTTTAATGATTACCAACTACCTATTACAGAGGCCGAACTGATTTCTCAGCTGGGGGGTAGTGGTGGTGCAGACTCTTGTTTTCCCCTTCTAAAAATCCTTGTATGTTGTTTTTCAGGGATTTACTCCAAGAATCACTTTAGGGTAAACACTCAAACTGAGAAGATTCGATCTGGCAATTAAATTGTAATTTAAGATGCATGCACTGACCATGGTGGGACAATCTAGATGCACAGATAAACACATAGAACATAGTGGGAGAAAAAAATGTAAGCCAGATAAATGCATAAAGATAACACCAAGAGCATCAATAGATACTTGCTAGGTACTTGCTTTCTGATTTGGTTTGAACGTATTTGTGACACCCCATGTTGCCTTATAGTTTATCAAATCCTCCTTTCTTAAACCCCTCTGTAAAATGCAGGGGGTGTTGATGGAATTTCAACGTGGCTATGAGAAAAAACACACTGAATTCTGGTTTAGAAAACAGGATAACTACAATCAACTTAAAAAGTGCTTTCTAAGGTACTTAAATATTTTGCTAAAGGTATTCCATGAGAATTAAAAAGAGCTGGAATTCTGGCTTCCTATACAGGAAAAAACTCACAAAAATAGCTGAATTTACAGATCTTTACGTTTGTGGGGCACAGTAAACCACTTTTTTAAGCAAAAAGAGAAGAATCAATTTCATTATTAAGAAGGTATGGTCATCAGTATCACAATATGTCTTCGTATAAATAAGTAGACTTGAAGAGCTTAGGAGTAAATACCAATTAATCTCTATGAAGCAGTGATAACCATTTACTGAACACTTATGCAAAGAGATTTCACGTGAACTCCAGCAATTTTATCAGAAAATACGTTCAGTGTAGATGGTGGACAGAGGAAAACCAGAAATGCCTACACTGCTTTCCCTTATGCTTGGCTGTGTTAACTAGTTTTGGGGTTTTTTTAGTAATGGAAGAGATGCTAATTAAAATGTTCAAATCACAGCTTTATCTGGAGCAGTCACTCAATTAAATATGACGATAACCCTAACTGTCATGGAGAAACACCACCAACAACCAACTGAATATCAAAGCCCTGGAATCCCAAGATTGGACACCTAACACAGCTCTAAAATAAATGAACAGAGATGAACCTGACAACGCAACTAGCCTAGTTGTAGTTTACATAGTGAAAAATACCAGACACATGTATACATACACTTAGAAAACAACTGCTCAAACACACTTACGTTTTTCTTAAAACCAAAATAGGCACCAATAAACGTCAGTGGTACAGATATGCAAAACCAGAGAGCCAAAATCGCAACCAAAGTACCAAATGGAATAGCTGCTGAAGAGCCTTCTCCCCAGAGAATGAGGTTCATGATAAAAAAATCTGCAAACACAATTCTGAAAAATACATTACACACTTAAAGTAGAGAAATACTGCTTAATATTGTTAATGTTAACAAAACAATAGCACTGTAGTAAGATTTTAGCATAAATCTCTGTTAAAGCCAAATGACACACACAAAATATTAAAATGAAGGGGTCAAACAGCAAACCTTTGCTAATCTAGTGAGACTGAACTCCAGCAGGAGCTGACGTTCCAGCTAAGCAATTTCAAATATATTCTTGTCTTAACTACACTTCAGGGTAAGGTTGCTTGCTGTGATGAAGTAGAAAAATTTATCACACTGATTATACAGTATATGACACTATATGAGACCAACGACAGTGTGGTCAGAGAAACAGCCTAGAGAGTCAAAGAAAGCAATGAAGAAGTGTGCCTGTCTAAAACTTACTGCTATCATAATGGTTTTTAATCAACCTTTTCACATGGTGAGAGTAAACAAATGCTTACTAAAAAAATAAAATCTAAGCATGATATGCTATTAGCATATTCATCTTTTGTCAAAAGTGTCATGACATTCTTGTAGCTTCTGGAATAAAGGTTAATGTAATGTATACCTGAAATTTAAAAATCGGCTACACATGCCAGGGAAGCAATTTAATTCTTTTAATCAGGATGATATTCTCAACTTACCCCGGACAAAGGAATGATGTCAGCAGGACATTTGTTTTCCATTTCTCACCTCCAAATGCTGTATTAAAACATTTGACAGTCATCAAAACATGCACTAAGCTCACAACTATCAATTTTCCAATCCATTTATTTGTTATACTTAGTTTGCAAATATTCAAATAACATGCTATCATGCCCAAGTTTAAAATATTAAACTAAATCTTCAGTAATAAAACTGAATTCCCTCATCATATTGCTTAATCACAGAGCTTCAAAGCAAAGAAAAGCCTCAGCCCAAGGTCAGGAAAAATAGCCAACTAAAACTGGGTCTCTGACCACCTTATCTGCTAAAAGAAGGAAGCGGATTTCCAGCACTTTTAAGTCTTTAAAAAACAGTTTAAACCTGGAGTGATTAAGAAGCTTTCTAGCATTTGACTGCAGGTTTCAGTACGGGAAAAAAAAAGTGAAAAGCAAGCTTAACAGTTTTCTTGAAATAATCCTCTGTGAATTTTACAAGAAAGTCAGGACTAACATGCTTACAGGAAGTAGTGATGTTCTCTTGAGTCTTAACAGCATTAAACAGTGGTGATAGCAAAAGACCAAATATAGCTTTATTAAGAAAATCTTTATGGAATTGCACTACGCTGATAAAAATTCTAGTCAGCACACTTTAAAATGAAAATATTCTGCTGGAATGCAGTGAAGCTGACAATTTCATCGGAGCACTGCCATAATGACATGCTTCTTTACTTCAAGAGTCAGAAGTGATTATGGTTAGAGTGATTTTAATTAAGTTTCTATTTCTTCATAAAATCTTGGAAGAATGCAGCATCGGTTATTAAGATTAACCATTCAGTGTCACCTCAGCTTTCATTTTTTAAATGCAACATTGAAAAAAAATAAACTTTCAAAATTGGATATCCATTTCAGTTGTATTTTTGTTTATGTCTCAGATTATTTGTATAATATAAGGATAAACATTCACGTTTACATGGCTTTGCACAGGGTATGGACCACGTGTTATAACAAGAATATCTCTGGATCACTCACTCACTCACTGTCTTTGCAGTTAAACATAATATTTGAGTATCAACTAAATGATTCCCCATAGGTACAATACGAAACGTAATTACTATTACCTACATCACCAAAGATACGGGATTCAATTTACCAACACACTTCAAAATACATTTCAAAACACATAATACACAGCATGCTATCAAGAATAATTCTGTCCTCAGTGGCGTTCTTAGTCCTAAATTCTCCTTCAGTTTAAGTCAAATTGGCTTGAAGATGAGGAAAAGCAATAGTCCACTATCAGATCACTACTATTGTGCAAAATCTCCTTACAATATAGAAACCCTCTTTCCTCACATGAAAAAACACAAAATGGTCAGAAGAAACAACTTCACTGCCTACTACCACACTGAAGTTCAGAAATAAACTCCTCCTCTAGCTCTTTACGTTCACAACTAAAACAGTCCAACAGATCCAGCTCAGTGGATCATGAAGAGTCTTCTACCTTGAGGAAGGTAATTACGAGTTGTAAGCAGAACGGCATGCTTCACCTTAAAATAAAGCAGAAGTTACAGGGGAAAACCATTTTAGGTTTGTAGGCAGGCCTGGAAACAATAGCTAGCTGGGATCAGTGAAGGGAAACAACATCAACTAACTACTGCCAGGTACTCAAATACCACTGAGATGATTTCTGGAACTACAGAACACTTAAATCCTTCCCCCTGCACTCCTGCCACAGTCTGATAAGCATCACTGTTCCAAAGACCTAGGAACTAGCTGAAAGAGGTGACAAACCTCAGGCATGCAAAAACAGGGAAGTTTGTGATTTGAAAAAGAAAAAACCCCAAACAAGTTATCAAGCAACATCGATGTTGCTAAAACCAAATGCAAGTTAACACTGCTTGCCCCCGACTGTAGGAAATAGAAGTACAAAATTGTTTAATGCAATGAGTTTAGCACTAATAAAACGGAATTTGCTTCCCAATTCCATAAATAGGTAGCAGCAAGAGCAATTCAGGGTCTTTAGGCATGATTACATCAAAATCAGCATAACCATGTCAGTGCTCTGTATGTGTTTTCTGTTGTTAAGGTAAGTACATTTCTGCAACTCGCCCTGAGGGAAACTACAAACAGTACTGCAAAATAAAAACCAATTCTGTGATGATAATTTACTTTAATGAACTTAAGCCTTGTCATTTTCAATAACTTCTACTCACATTTGTAGAATCTGGCAGCAATATAACCGGCTGGAGTTCCAAGCAGTACCCACAAAACTACAGCACAGGTCATTAGAGCTCCCCGGTTAGCAGGTGACAAAAATCCCAGGCAAGCAAAAACTATGAAGCAGAAATAGACAATTTTAGAAAGTAACTGTACATTTGACCTAAAGCTAGTACATCAATTATCTTAAAATCTCTGTATACTTAGTTGCACGTCTACTAGACCAGCTCAGCTGTTTTTAACCTTAAGACTTTTAAGAAATTTCTAGACAAAAACAATTCTACTATTTTTAACTAGTGTCATTAAATTCGCAGTGGAAAAAAAAACCATCCGCACTCAACTAACTTCCTCCCGCTTCATTACTTACACAGGGTAACAAAAGTCATTATTAAAATCTGTGTGCCAGAGCCTAGAAAAACAGACAACAGCATCCCTTTTCTTGGGGGCCTGAAAATATCACCATGAACTAGTTTCCAGCCAAATTCTTCTTGAGCATCCTCCTGTAAAGGAAACATACCTATTTTAATGCAGTACACTGCCATTTAAATAGTCTGTTACAGAAATATTTACCTAAAAAAATTACACTCCAAATAAACTTTACGAGGTACATTTTAGACTTACAGTGGAATCCATCTGATTGTATCTTGCAATGTCTTTATGCAGTGTCCTCAACATAATCATGGCTACCATTCCAGACAGAAAGAGGACAATCACCAAGGAATTCATTATACTGGATTAAAAAAAATAAATTAAAAAAATCATCATTCAAATTGCAACGTAAACATTTCAGTACAGCACAGCTGAACACTATTTCTCCTCACCTAAACCACTGAATGTGAGTGTGAGGCATGGATTCCAAAATATAATCCCATCTTGATGCCCACCTTATATTCTTTTCTTCCTGCAAGAGTAAACATATCAGTTTCAGATACAGTATGTTGATGTTTATGCAAAGCAATCTTAAAACTCACAACATTGGAAATTTCATGTTGCATGCCTTTATGGGAATAGTTTAACAATAGCTACTGAAAACACACCTAAGATTTGAACACAGTATCTGAACCAAGACATTTTCCAAATAGTACTGAGCACCTATGTCTTCTGAAGACATAAAGAATTACCAAATTAACTGAATGGTGCTTCCTCCCTTCAAGAATTACATTAATTCATCTGGCATTCAAATGACTACCAGAATAATAAAAGGACACACATTTTTTAGTGTATGCAAGTCAATACCACAGATGCTGAGAACTAAGCTCTGCTATACAGTCTCCAGCAGTCCAAACAGTGCTCTGTCCAAACTGTCCTTTGCTTTCATACAACCTTGTTTCAGAATCAACTACCAATGAGGTTACATTCAGCTGCGAGACAGATGAGCAAAGAACTGCAGAACTGACTTTGTCAGTAGAGGGAAACAAATTATTCCTTCAGGCGTTTCAATGGGCTGTACTTATTCAGGCTGAACTTTCACTGATCAGAAACAGTTCAGAAAGAGCATTTCTTTATTTTGCAGAGTAAACGTGAAAAAAGGAATAAACCCGAAGACTGCTATTAAACAAACCAGAAACACTGCTATCAGCAAAAATGTGTGTCTTTCTGACAGGATGTTATTTCAGTAATTTATAACATAAGAGCAAGAGTGCTTTTCAGTAAAGCCAGTTTTTGAAAATACAAAATCTAACGGATTAAAAAAATTTAGCCAAGATCAAGTATCTAGTTCACTGAGGTAATAAAACTAGGTCTCAAAACAAGCAACAACTTTCTAAACCAGTATCAACGATTCTAGGGTAGAATCACATTTCTCCCCATGCCTACATCTCTTCCTGAGATGGCCTGATCTGCCTGCCTGATGGGATTTCAGAAGGCGACCTCCAAATGATGCAACATAGTGCACAGGACAGTAACATGCACAAAGCTGGGCATGTCATTTTTAAAACAGAAATAATATAATAGCATGAAGCTAAGGTCATTCTTAATTACTAACTTATCACAGGTTTCCAGAAGCACTTGCTTTTCAGTATACAAATTAACCAATAATAATTACATTTTGAGAAGTTTTAAGTCATACATAATAAAACCTTTCTGAATATTTTTCTTACACTACTTACTGTATTTTGAACTTTCAAGTTACTAGAGCAAAGAACGATCGCGGTACTTCTACAAACACTGCTGTAATGGCTTATAAGAGATAAAAGGGGTTCATGCATCAGAAACTGTGGCAATGTAATGATATTATAAGACCGGTGCTTTACTGCGTACTCCTTATGACAGTGCATGCCATACCCTAACTCAATACTATCCTCCAATTTTAAAGATGAACTATTCAGTCTCCATTTCATCAGAGTCAAATAGCAGGCTATAAGTTTAGAATTAAGAAAGATACATGAACAACTTTGATAATAACAATGGCCTATCATTTTGAAAAAACCACTGACCTTACAGCAGAACAGACAAAAAAACTGCCTTATTACTATTTCGTTTATCTACCAATTGCCGAGATTTTGATTGAAGTCAATAACAATAAAAAAAAAAAAAGGAGCAGACTCCTTCAGAAGCAGAAGGATCACATCGCTACTGAAGCTGACAACACGAACTGCTGTGTGTGAGCTATCCCCTAAATACATACACAAGAAGCCAAGAAATCCAGTTAGCTATAATCTGCTTCTAGAGAGTCACTTGCATTCTGAGGCCTTAGTCTAATGGGGAAACAGTCTGGCAAAGAGCATGAAACTTTGGGAAACAGTTTTTCCAGCAAATTCCATTACAAAAAATAAAAATCTCTCTTGCTTGTCACCAGAATGAGACATAATCAAGTATCACTGCTCTCTGCAGTTGCCTGAAGTACTGCTTCTCTGCTTTTAAATAGAGAGCAGAGGAACAAAGAATATCAGCTTTCTAGTCTTTTGCAGATTTTCATGGGAGGAAGACCTTGGAGAGAAGGAAACTTCTGCAGTAGAAGAAAATTATCAGCATCAAGCTACCTACAATAGTAATTAGCTGAAACACAGAAGATTTCTCAGACTTATGAGCTTAGATTGAAAAATAAACCACCAGACATCTCAAGTAAACATGGAAAGGATGGTTCTTTTTAAAAAAACACAGATGCATTACATATTCAGTGTGTGCAGGGTGGTATGCAAAACTGTAAAGCATGTGGTTAAATCCCATCTCTGACATTCCAGTTAAATACATTTTTGAAAATACATATTTACTGTGCCAAGATAATTTTAGTTGTCCATCTTTATAATTCAGAGTAGTAATGTATGATTTAAGATGTAACTACCACAGAAAGTGTAGTACTCACATGAAAAGAAATTGAGTATGTGTAAGCAATTTTGACTTCTCCATTAGCCTTGTTACTTATATCCATAGGCACTCCCGAGCAATCAGGGTTATCTGGATGAGTATGCTTGTAACTACAGAGAAGAAAAAACCCAGAATGAAAGCTGCCTCACTGACAACAGTCTTAGAACAGAATTCGTCCACCTTACAAAAGCATTGTTTTCATCCAGCATTCTTCCCTTAAATACAACAATTATTCTTAATGCCTCATAAAATTCAGAACTCCTAAGGAATGTATCATAAAGACAAAACTTTTATGACTTCTTGATATTTGAACTTTTTAAACAAGACTTGCCTATTCTAAAAAGAAAACTATAGAGAACATAGTCTCTAAAGCAGAGCACCAAAAATTAAACAAGTCTGCACACTATTAAGAACCTCCAAAATGCTCAAAAGCTACAACAGAATTACTAATTTCTGTGAGAAAAAACCCCACACTTTAATTATGATGTTGGACCAACAATGGAACAAGCTAGTATACCAAGAATTCAAAGGAAAGAAAAGATGCTAAGAAATAAAAAAAAAACAGACGTGGGCTGTGCAAAAGCCATGCAGACACCAGAACAACTGACGAGTATATTTCTGAAATCATTCCATTAAAATCCTGATTGCTGAAAACACCAAATGTTGCACTCTGATTACTCCTGCATCACAGACTGGTGGCCTACTCCATCGCAAGACAGAATATTCCCCACTAGGGAAATGAGGGTTGCTTCATCGAACAGACACCACCTCCAGGTTTTATTTTATGGTTTTTTTACCTCAAATAGGAAATAGTGCACAAAGACCTACCAAGTTCAGAATAAAATTATGTTAGATTGCCCTACGCTACACTATAGCAATCAACAGGAAAACTCATCTACAGGTCACATATCTAAAAACATTTTTGACTAGCAACAGGCCCCCAAATCAAAGCCGGTATCTGGGGATGGACCACTGTTAGAAGACAGGTTAATTCCAAGTCCTAACCTTTTTGGTTCAAGTTTAGCCGCAACCAGTCTTGCTCCCAGAGCTTCGTTTTCCACCACATGGTAATATATTTTTATATCGACGTGGTTGAAGATATAAAAGGTATCTTTTTCATGAAATTCTGACTGCAATGACAAAAGACAACATTTAACAACCAGGCAGCAGCTTAAACAACAATTTTAGACTGCATACAGTTTTTCTATCAAGAAGTTCTACAAGATGAATGTGTGACTCTAGGAATACAAAGATAGTAAGGTCTTTGCATTAAAGTCTAGACAAACTAGAAAAGTTAATAATAAGTACTTCTGAACTGTAGTAAGACAGTTCAAAATTGTATATAAATATAAAGTGCATTTATAAATATAAATAAACTTTAAAAAATACTTTGGTAACTGGAGATGTCGCATTTTATTTAAGTAGCAAACTGAATAGATAACTATGTGACAACTTTCATATCAGAAGCATTTCATAAACATTAGCTATTTTAAAACAATATGTATATCTGTCATAGATTAAACAGAACCTTTTAAGATAAACAATACAAATAATTGCTCTCTGTAACAGAATCACCTTTACAGTTGAAACCAAAGATGCACAGGGATGAACTGCAAGCAGCAGCCAAAAACACTGAATACAAATCTCAGAGGACGGGAAACATCACCTTGGAATTTAGTCAGCTAAAGTGACTGTTAAATCACAAGCACTATGTCTACCAAAGTTCAATTATTAGTTCTTCAGGGTTCTACCCCCACTCTTTTCTACAAAGCATCCTAATTACAAGAACAGTTATATATACAAAGTGTTCATCCACAGTGCTTCAGTTACTTCTCCCAAGTTATTTTCTCTTATTAAATATAAGTGTCTAAACAAGATTAAAAGAATACTGCCAGATTACATATTTGATCATGAATACATCCATTCATATGGAGCCTCTAAAATCAATTCACTACACAGGCAAGGAAAAAAAATCAGTAACTGTAGAAATTGTCATCTTTGGTAAGATCCATTAAGTAAAATCAACCATTTTGCTAAAACTAAAAACCTATTGAAGGTTCTCAGTGACCTCTCCATGGAAGAGGTCTGTGGTAATCTAAAGACATCCTGGTCCTTCTAGTACATTCTTATTTCCATAATGCTTACAGGGCATTTATCTGGACCTCCACCAGGCAACCCAGTAGATCTATCTCTCACAGGAGCAGCTCTGTTCACACAGAAATCTTATATTCTGCCTCCTTCCATTAGTCTACACTGTTTTAGAGAAAGCAGTCCTCCAAGAAGTATTAACTTCCATGCAGAGGTACAGATATATCTATGCAAACCTGCTCCCATGAAAACATTTCTATCTCACAAAAATCTAAAGTCCAAATCTTCACATGCTTAGGACTTCTTAGGCAACGAAGGACGACATGGTTTTCTTCTTCGTCATCTTTTACATGTACTAAAGGTTACACACATTTACATCTTCTGTCTACCTTTTAGAGCCCTTCTGCATCAAGCAAGAGAAGACACAATGTTCTTAAGCTTAGATGAGGCTTACAAATTGCGGTACTTGCAGAGATATCGAAACACCTACCTAGTGTTAGGCAGCGAGAATTCTTGATAGTGAGGACTCACCATAGAAACATGACATAAGAGAAATGCCAGTCTTTAAATTAGTAAAAAGGGGATATGAAAAAAAATAATTGCATAAACATACATTAATAACACAGGCATCTTTTGGACGGCCATCTTCTGTAATGTAACAGCCAATAGGAAAACCAGGATTGCAGAACCTCTGGTTATCTTCAACATCATAACACCAAGTGACAGGCATGTTGTCCACAATCCTGTAAATGGCAGAGTGATGCTTCAAAATTTTTCAAAACACACAGTGCAATGGAAACAAAACCAAATTAATATTAATCTAACTTGGCTACATTCATTGTTGAAAAATTCATTACAAGAATAATAGTTCTTTCAGATCTTAACTCATGGAATTGCACCAACTGCCTATCCAATTTCCAAATAAGATATAAGCATACAGCTCTTCAACTGACAGTTTATCTTTTTCTAGAATAAAAGATTTTAAAGATCCACCTATTTCTTTATAAGGTTGCTTGGTAAGAGGAGGGTTACTTTGGGGCAACCAAAACATTCTGTTCACTTGACTGGTTTCTGAAGTTCCCTTATAAATATAGCCCAATACATAAAAATCTCCCACTCCAAAGTTCTAACAATTTAAGGTTTTATTATTTTGCCTTTAAAAATGGCCAAAATCATCCACTAAACCAACTGAAATGAATTTGATAATTTCAAGTTTAAGACACAAGTTAGTTTAGTTTAAGACACAAGTTAGTTTAGTTTAAGACACAAGTTAGTTTAGTTTAAGACACAAGTTAGTTTAAGACACAAGACATACATATTATTAACTCTCCAGCTTCTCTCCCTTCACTGTCTACCTGATGCTTTTATTTATTGCCTCACAAGATTTATATTCATATCTCCTAAAAATTCTGAGCCCAGTAGCTTTGCAATTCAGTTTCAACACAAAATTTGTGGAGGAGTCCCATGCCCCCAATAAGGAGCTGCAGAAAATTACAAGATACAAACAGGATCCAACATTCTACCAACAGTACAAATGTCAAAACCAAAACTATACTTTTAAACATAGAGAAAGATACATAGCATAGTCACCTGCCCTTTGTAGAAGGAACTACTTAAAATAAAAATCAAACCGTTCCTTTATGTTAGGAACTGGTTTAACTAGCTGAAAGATAAATCCCAAAGGAAAGTCATTCAAAGAAGAATTAAAATTCAGTAGCTTCCCTTAGGGCAGCATTAATTGCTCCAATGTGCATTTCAAAGGTCTGTTAATAAACTTCACACACAAACAGGACAACTGCCACTTTTTGTGCATCACTAGACCAAAACCAAGGATATCCCACTGAAAGTCAACCACACATGTTTTTTGTAAAATTTATCAAGCTACTGAATAGCCTTTACAGCTAAATGTCTCATCATTACAACCACTAGACTATAAATGTTAACAGGTAACTGATAACACCTCATTAGGTACTTGTAAATACCTAATTAAACCCAGGAATTGTCACTTTGGACCACAAAACCACAGCAGTATTTAGCCCATTACATACGTAACAGTTTCTAAAGAAGCACTATTTTTTACAGCATATCAGCAGATGGGGGTAAAAAGAGTGGTAGGTGCCACCTTTGTTAACATAAAAGGATCCGCATCATCCCTACCAGGCAGAAGTAGCTGATGTTCTCAGCTCATGACACAGAGGAAGAGGTGGGGACAGGTCCTCCAAAAACACACTTTCAGGTTCTCAGGAGATTCCAAAGACTACCACAACCACAAGCAGGAGCAGCAGGACCAACCAAATCCTACTCACTTCACCAGGCTAATACTGGATACAGTCCAGTTACTAATTAGGAGCTATTCCAGATACAAATTCATTTACACTTGGACGGTATTTGGAATTTTACCTCCATAATATTCGATAGAGATATCTCTTGCTACTCTTACTATTTTAACTCCATTATCAAAACCAGGCAAAGCATTACCCTATTGCAAATGAGTTTGGTTGGGGTAAAGGCTTTGCCTTGCATCTTCTGTGGCAAAGACATACCGAGCTGCCTTCAAACAACACTGCTGGAACAAAATGACAGTTTAAGAAGCAAATCATTTTTCACAGCTAATCTTCAAGTTTTGAATGACTTGAAGAGATTATACACGTGGGCAAACATGCTATACAACAGTGTTCTCGCATGTCTCTCAAGAACATCTGGCGATGAACATTGTCAGCCAAGATACCAGTATAGCTGTGGAGTCCAATTCAGTAGGTCAATTCCTAATCTTATTGAGTGGCTTTTAAAACCTTTAAAAGTATTTTGCACCATCTGTGTTCCCCAGGAATTTTATGATAAATCAAAGCTGGATAATAAACCTCTTTTAAATCCTCATTTATGCTACCTTGCTGATCCCTGTTACAACGTACCTCTGGACCAGGCATCATTCATCACAAAATCCAGCCACTTCCACTTTGTGAAGCTGTGGCTGAGGACGACTATCATTACCATATAGACATAAATAGGGATTCTTCATGCCACTGGTTCTAAAGTTTTAAGGCAGTGGGCCTAGTAAAAAAATAAATAGTAGAAGTGCTATTAAAAGTACTAAGAACATAAGAACTACCCTAAATTAAAAGGGAAGTTTTCACATTGAAAAATATAACTACATCTTACTAAATTCTGAACAGTCCAATTAAGTTAGCTGTACAGGCTAAAAAAATACTCTTAAATACACTAAGTATATCTGTAAAACAATTTAAGATATTCTGTAATATCTGTAAAAATATCTGTAACGTTTCCAGATTCATAGAATCATAGAATGGTATAGGTTGGAAGGGACCTTAGAGATCATCTAGCCCAACCTCCCTGTTCTGGGCAGGGACGCCGCCTCTTGACTAGACCTGGCAACACATGGGGACCGAGCGGGAATCGAACCAGTGGCCTCGGTGTTGATCCTTATTGCCAGCACCGTGCTCAAATTTCTTTGTTACTTCCTAGTTCACCTGCATGAAGAGATGTTATTGCCTGTGAACCCTTCTGACCTCATCTATCAACTTCCAACTACACCAATTTTCAAGAGGTTGACAGAAAGATTTGTATCAGTGAGCCACATTTCTCCCCTAAAAAGGGATCTCCCATATCAGTTCCCAAAAGTGCGAGAAAATGCGCTCATTACCTTTGCAGCACGGGTGGCTGTTTCAAAACTGAAGAAACAAAATGTGATATTACAGAAAAAGGTTTAATGACAGTGGCAACGTTCTGGATAGATTAGTTAAAATGCAGGTGAAATGCTGAAAGTTTTAATCAAATTAGATGAAGACCAAAATATTTGTTTCTGTGAAGCAGGGAACACATATCTGGAATCATATGAGTTAATTATGCTCACATCTTACTTGCAAAGACATGCCAGAAGAACTCTGACAACTTCTACCCTTGCACTCAAAGGCTGCTGTTAGCACAGTGTAGCGCGAGTGAGCGCTTCCAGCATCAAGACGGAGCCTGCTGATAAACACTTCCCAGCTCTCGGATGCGCGTGCAGAGCATGGCTACATCCTAACTGAAAATCAGCATGAGATTCAGCACACGCATTCAGCCTTGCCGTACCCTGAGCACCCATGGGAAGAGGATTCAATGTCAAAGCAGAAACAGAGCCCCAGCATGCTCCAAGACTCAGATGGGTACAGAGCAACTCAGAGAATATCTCCTGGACACACCTGAAGGGGAATGCAAAGGCTCTTGAGAAAAACAAAGAGACATAGCGATAGAATGAATGTCCCTTAAGACTTTTCTCAAGCTAGGGCAGGATTAACAGGTGTGAAGATAGAGCAATATTCTACAGTAAGCACAGAGGCAGCATGAAAACCACACAAAGCTTTGTGTTTGGAAGCAGAGTCATTTCCATAATACTTGGTGCTTATCCTTCAAACCAAGGAAATTTTTCATGATGACAACAAACAATGAAATATCTTTTGCAAGAACAGAAGGGGAATAGATCCAGTGCAAACACCTTATGTTCAATATGTATTAACTTGCAAACAGAAAATAACCTAAATTAAATTATCACTGACATATTAGACTAAACAATCTATGAATTTTGATATCAACTTACCAATGATGTTGATAATTCAGTAGCATGCTTTTTTTCAAAAAGTCTAATTTCTGTTTATCTTCTGGCTTTGTGGCATCATATGTTTTTGTACAAACAGACTTACATGTCTCCTTCTTGTTGAATGTGAACTAAGAAAAATGAAAGACATATGAGCAAACAGATTGCAACAAACTTTGTGACATGTTGCTATTTAACAAGTTTCCCCCTACACATTTATAAACCGTCTGTACTATTATAATAAAAACACCTAACAAATTACCAAGACTACTTATATCAATCCTCCAGAGAAGGTTTGATGTGTGCTACAAAACCCTCCTGTACTCACTGTAGAAGCCCTACACCCTTGCTACTAAGACCTGTTTTCTGCAATGATTTAGCAGACAAGTCATTTGACCTCAGAGCAGCAATGCTGTCCCAGGCACATTCAACTGGTAATTTTCTCTCCTACTATATGTAGGAGAGAAGACGAGAGCTTCAGTAACGAGAAAAGACAAGCTAATATCATTTCTAATTCTTCAGTTTTCACAGCTGTAGTGTTTTCAGATCTGGTTCCAAAAAAGTAGCACTCATTTCTGTCTAACAAGGGGACAGCTGAGGAGCAAGAATCACATTTGGCCAGGTTCCAAAGTAAGAAGACAACCTCCACACCATTTCAGGCTACATCTTCATGAATGCAAAGTGCGTAGTTACAATTACATTAAATTGACAGATTTCTATTACATGGAATTTCAGATCATGAAGCTCTTTGAGATGAAGTCCTGGCAAAGAGGATCTTCAAGATTCTGATCTCTGTTAAATTTCAACGTTTGTATTCCCAAATAACCCTTGTGAGAGAACAAACCCTGTAAGGAGACGGTTCTATCCTCTCTCCAAACAATACTTGGCCAAGGTTTTCAGAGGGACGCTTCTTTCCTTCTGCTTGGCAAAAATCAAACCTGAATTAAAGATATAGAAGTTAATAAAGTATTACCAACTACAAATATTAGACCTCAAACAGTGCTCCCAAATCAACACCTTCACCACAAGTAGCTTTCCTTCTAGACAACAGTTTCTTCCTTGAACCTGCAAAGCAGTGTGAGAATCACAGTCCCATCGTGAACCATCCCCCCTAAAAAACCCAGAACAAACCCAACAATCAAATCTCTTCATCAGCTAATCCAGCACTCACATTTTATTAAAACTTGGTATCACAAAAGTTTCCTTAAGTATTTATTAATTGCCTATCTCATCAGGGATTTTAGCAAAGAATTAAACCTTCATGTAGAGTTTCATGATAGCTCTGAGAGAAAAGCATACAGGTCAGATCTTGGGGTGGGAGATAACAAAATAAAAATAAATAAATATATAGACACACACAAACAAACATCTCCTTTACAACAAGCACTATTAAGTAAGCAGGTTATTGCAGTTTTATTCATCAATTCATTTAACAGCACATCCTCCAAGCCTAATTTCATCACATTTGTGTTCATTAAAACATAGACATAACTAGTGCTTAATCTCTTCAATATTAACAGTGAAAATATTCTTTGAAGCAACAACTTTACATAGTCCTACCAGGTACTGATACATTTTGTGCACTCCTATGATGTGTACCAAGAAAACATTTAACACCTCATTAAGATAATTGAAGGGAAGTTCACACCTCATTACCACTTTAACTCATCTGGCTACAGGCTACTAAAGACAGCAGTAATACTTTGATCTACAAAATTACAACTAATGCAGAAGAGTAAATATTTTTTATATACATACACATGCACACGCACACTTTAACCTTAACTTACTCTAAAGCATGAGCGCATATGAATCCATGCGCTACTTCTAAAGTACAAGCAAAGACAACCGAGAACGAAGCAATGTATGCACCCATCTGCTTTCTGAAAATTCTGTATTTATAAACTTATGTTAGCAAAATAACCAGACATTCCTCACCAGTCAACTGCTGTAGCAAGATGCAGGTAACACTTTAAGATAAATTAAATTCATCTTTTTGGAAGAACTGGCAAATAAAATGGCATAAACAGTACAATATACTTACGCAGTATATTCGTAGGGAAGGACAGATTCTACAGAGTCAAGCCTGTTCACAAACAACTCAATTCCAGACTGAAAGAGAGGAGATAAACAGCAGTTATTTTAAAGCACTTCTTCACTTCTGACAGATATATGTAAGTAGATTTGTATGAATAAGATAAAATAAAGCTGAAAATATAAAATTTGTGTAATTATACATCCTGAAATGCAGAATCTTGTGTAATGAACTGTATCTGCTGAAAGCAAACGTAAAACACCATCTAACCAACACAAAAACAGTGACTACATGACAAAATCACTTTAAGGGTAACATAATCATTCAAACTACAAGATAGCAAGAAATTATGAGCAAGAACAATACAATTAACACAGTTGCCAGTGTTTTAGTTTAACATACCAAGTCAGAGCCACATGAGTCGTCACCACAACTTTTGTGTAATGGAAGTCTTAAAAGAACTTGAACAAAAGTACATATGAGATCAGTACTTCTCCCTATAATTACGCTGTTCCACAATTTTATCTAGGTAGCAACTGAAAACGCAACTACAAGGATTTAGACAAGATACTCAGACTGATACACTATTTTAAGTTTGAACAGAAGCTCTTTCCAAAGAGAAGGCAAGGATATCCACACTCACCATCTTATAAAAGTTTACCAGTAACTCTAGCAACTCTTGAGTAAGAGCCTGAAATTCAGTCTGCTGTGGTTTCAGACTGGGGCAGCTGCTGCTAAGGAAAGGGAGAGGTCTCTCATTCTTTCCTCTTAGTCTCAAAATCCCTTCCCTTACTAAAGTCCTGCAGTCCTAACACATTTCAACTGTTTATCCTATACTGGTTTTGGCAGTTATTTGCTTGCACCGTAAATCAATTCAACTGGCTAAACCAGCAAAAGATCCCCCAAAATTTTTAAAGAGCAGTTTTTAGCAGCACTGTGCATTGTATTACTGAACAATCAGGTAAGAGCTGGAGACAGCAAAAGGAAGGTGAGCGCTTTCAGGAACAAGACCTCTCCCTTTCAATAGCAAGCCACCTATTTTCAAACCATGAATCAATAGCAGAGCTTTTCCTCCCTATGAAAATTCACTCAAGTTTAGCCAAATCAAGAAATCCTGGAGAAAAATTTAAAAAAAAGGAAAAAAAAAAAGATGCAATTGTTCACATGTATCTGTAGCTCAGATACTTCAGCCAGATACCGTGTTTCAACGATATACTGTAGTTGTCCACGTGCAAGTTAGGATGCAGTTCTGCAAGTGACAGGCAGCTGTGAGCTGTTAGGTCAATTCACTAAGTGAAGGCACACCGTACTGCTCCTCTTTCCTCTGCCCTAAGCCAAGGAGACCTGCTGCTTACCTATGGGAAGTGCACGCTTGTCACAATTCTGTAAATCCTCTTCAACTCACTAACACAGCAAAAAAATAGTCGGGGAAAAAGCTGGATAGTTTCCAGTCATGTTAATAAGCTCAAAAAAAGGATTTATCAGCTGGGACAATGCCGACAACAGGAACACACTGCCCAGAGGAATACAGGAGTGACATTTCTCGCTTTCAGCAGCAAGGAGTTAGACCACCCTAGCTCATCCCAGAACCATGGGTTTAGATTAGCTATTTTTCACTGGAGGAGGATATTTACCTGAATGCTCCAATTTGCCATGAGAATTACATGCATTACTGCAGATCAGTATCTTTGATAAACTATTTCCCACAGAACAGCAAGCCTCCCTTGGAGCCATCAGTATTTTTTAAAAATGAGTAAGTATTCTTAATGGTAAGGCAAGAGTTACTACTTAAGTCTGTACAGACCACATTCCGTTTCTGATGAGATTCCAACCAGAAACAGGAAAGGTAGCCAAATTGAGTTTGCTCTTGCAGATTATCAGACAGCTTGGAGGAAGGAGGAAAGTAATGAGTCTCATCATTCTTGTGCTGCTAGCAATGTGCCCCACTAACAACATCCAATCCCATCTCACAGAACCATAGGATCATTTAGGCAGGAAACGACCTTTAAAACCATCAAGTCCAAGCATTAACCTAGCACTGCCAAGTCCTGCCAAGTCTGCCACTAAACCATGTCCCTAAGTATCACATCTACACATCTTTTAGATACCTCCAGGGATGGTGACTCAACCACTTCCCTGGTCATTCTGTTCCAATGCTTGACAACCCTTTCTACATAGAAGTTTTTCCTAATATCCCATTTAAACTTTCCCTGGAGCAACTTGAGGCCATTTCCTCTCATCCTACCACCTGTTACTTGGGAGAAGAAACTGACCCCTACCTCACTACAACCTCCTTTCAAGTAGTTATAGAGAGCTGTAAGGTCTCCCCTCAGCCTCCGCTTCTCCAGGCTAAACAGCCCCAAGTCCCTCAGCCACTCCCCAGAAGACTTGTTCATCAGACCCTTCACAAGCTTCGTTGCCCTTCTTTGGACACGGTCCAGTACCTCAGTCTTTCCTGGAGGGAGGGGCCCAAAACTGAACACAGGATTCGAGATGTGGCCTCAATTCCCTCGTCCAGGCCAGGATGCCATTGGCCTTCTTGGCCACCTAGGTACACTGCTGGCTCACGTTCAGCCGGCTGTCCACCAGCACCCCCAGGTCCTTTTCTGCCAGGCAACCACTCCTCCCCAAGGCTGTAGCGCTGCCTGGGGTTGTTGTGACCCAAGTGCAGAACCCAGCACTTGACCTTGTTGAACCTCATACAATTGGCCTTGGCTCATCGATCCAACCTGTCCAAGTCCCTCCGCAGAACCTTCCTACCCTCAAGCAGATCAACACCCCTGACTAACTTGGTGTTGTCTGCAAACTTACTGAGGGTGCATCTCGCTAATAGAGGACAGGAGACCCACAGTTTATACCAGACATTTAGAGATCTGGTCTGTGGATCTAAGTCCTCAAGGAAATAAAAAAAAAAAAAATCAATATTATTACTGACATCATAATCAACAGTACCAATTTTAAAACTCTGCAAGAATATGTAAAAAATTAAGGGTGTCCAGGGAATCTCAGTTTTACCCACTTACGTAAATATTATGATATAGCAATTACTTGACGACATATTGTTTCTCCTCACCAGGCACCAGCCTACACTCAGTTGCAGATTACATGGAGAGAATCAGCTGTGAAGAGTGATTTAGACTTCTCTATATACCTATGTTTCACTTAGTAGTTAAACTGGCTGGGTCAAGGTAGAGAAGTACAAGAGGTGGCTGATTTCAGAAAAAGATTTTTGCAATACACTTGATGAGGTTAAAACGTTCAGCTAGCCACTGGTGGTAGATTAACATTACCCAGGCACTTCACATTTACAAAATGATAAATTCTCAGTATAAGGAGACAAACATTTTGTACACATTATACTAGGGAAAAGATACAGAGACATGAGTGTCTCAGGTTGGTTACAAAAAACAACAGACAACCTGGTTTACTTAAAAAAATTTACAATCTTTCCACCACAATCCTATCTTAAAACTGGAACAGTTCAAACATAGCAATGCTGTTTGTGAAAAACTACAAACTGCAACTTAAAAGTCTTAGCCTGTACTTGAAGAAAAAAAATAATCCTACAGAAGGTAGTGCAGCACTGTAACAGGCCACCCAGGGAGGTAGCAGATTCTCCATACTTGGGTATTTTCAAGGCTTGCTTAAACAAAAGGTAAAGCTGAGGTGATATAGAGTTGGCAATAGTTGTGCTTCAACATTAGGCTGTACTACGTGACCTCCTTGAGGCCATTTCTGAACACCACTTCCATGATCCTATAAAAGAACGTCCAGAGAATGTTTTACTATAACAACAGAAAGAGCACGGAAACAAGAGTGAAAAAATCCACAGCTATGCAAGATTAGGCTGGTCTGAATGGAATAATACACTTAAAGAAAGGAACAGGCATTTATAGCAACTACACCTTCATTACACGCTTGGTTTATTACTTGGTCTACTGATTCACGACAGTAAACGGATAAGGTCAGTGCAAAGTATTTAACAAAACCACACAGTTTGAATAGACTCTTAATATGAGGAATCGTGGACCACTGTTTCATGTAATACAGAAACAGAGATCAGAAGTCTGAGGTAGCCACTTTCAACAGCTGTGACACAATGGATCACAAAAGTGATTGGTCTTGAACCTTCTCACTGAAGTCTTAAAGCACAGTCTGGTGTAATTTCCATCACAGCAGCAGCAAACAACTTCTAAAGCTCACCCAGACAAGTGAAGACTATTTTAAGTACAGTGCGCTTACCGGGCAAAATCCTTACAAATAGGTAATTTGGTTATGCGGAACTTCGTTTGTTACTTATGCAGACATAAAAATAACTTTAAGTTTCACTTGAGACTCTGGGCCCTGGAAGCGCCGACACTTCAGATTCTTGCAGCTGGGCGGACCCAGCGAGGGAAGTGTCACTGCATGCTCGCCTTCGTTCTGTATCTGCTTCCAGCCATCAGCTGCTTGCTCCTGCCCAGAACCACACGACCCCCCGGCGCGACCTGTCATTGCCATTCTTACTTTCCTCAGCGTTCCAACGAGTCTTTATAAAGGGCCCGAAAGATAAAGCGGCCCGGGCTCCCTATTTCCGCAACGCGACCGTAACTCAGGAGGCGAGCGGATGGCTCTTGCCCTCCCTCTGCGAGGGGCCGTGGGCCATCGCGGTGGGAAACGAAACTCCCTGCAAGTCCCTCCAGCAACCGCCGCCGGGGCCGTTACAACGAGGCAGCTACAAACCCTCTTGAAAAAAAAAACCCACAACGAAATACCAAAAGCAAAACACACCACAACGGCCCCCTCTCAGCAGCG
>NW_009706344.1:6932-8568 GCF_000703405.1 Apaloderma vittatum | reverse complement strand
TTCCAACCCTGAACATTCTCTGATTCTGTGATTCTGTGACAGTGTTAAGGTAACTGCTGACGGTGGGCAAAGTAGAGAAAAGCAAGCCCTGTAAGAGATGTTTGAAGCAATGTCAGAGAAAACTTACAATGAAGGACGTTGTAATGGAAATTTAAAATGTATTTCCATAATCAGAGTAACCTGTAGCTTAGAAAAAGAAAGCTAAAATATGTAGAAAAATCTATGCTCTAATACCAGTAGTCAAAAAGGTTAAAACTTATGCAGCCTCGACGGGCAGTAGATATAAAGTGCAGATATACCATAAGGATTGTAATCAAATGTTCATCCATTTTAGAAATCCATGACCAAAATACTATATTTATTAAAATAAAAAATAAGTAAAACCTAAATATTAACATTCAACTTTCAACTCAGATATATGTTCACTTTCCTCTGGCTTCTGAAGTTATTTCATGTCAGCTAAGTTGATACATATGATTAACCCTAAGGAGATCTGAACTTAATCTGACATTGAGTTTTGTTTGCTGCAAGCTAGGAATGAGCACATGGAGAATTACTCTAGTAACTTGGCTGTTCAACTAAACCTTCGTTCTATTCCTAGTGGATAAGCATTCAACCATATAAAAAAAAGTACAGCCATGTACGTACAATATTATTATTTCTTTTCTTTGGGGTAGTAGGGATTAATGTATTTTATAATTCACAATAGAGTGGGAATGGTTCATGACTTAAATTATAGAGAACTGCGAAACCCAAGATTTTGGACAATGAAAACTAGTTCTGTGATTTGTCTTTAACAAACAATACTTCCTTATACCTCTTTGTAGGTAGGTAGTGGGGCAGTTACTGGCATTGAGAGAAACAAATGGTTAATGGTGAGGATAGGAAAATAAACTTTGTAGAAACAGTGGCCACCAAATAAATGTTTAACTAAAACAAATTTGCCCTAGTTTTCTTTGGCAAAATAACCGGGACACTGAAAAGTACACAGAAGTCTTCCCAGCTCTTCTCATTCCCTTTTCATGGAAAACAATGGTTTAAAATTAAAGAAAAATAGCTCCATTCTCAAAATACATTACTTTCTATTAGAATTTGTTCATAGGAAATTCTTCTTTAATCTGTGGAAGGTTTTCTAGGAAAGGATTTCTTTCTTTAAAAGCTCACAAAATACAGGATGAATCTCAGTTTAAAAGATCTGAGTTCAGTGGTTTTCCTTTTTTTTTTATGATGCAATTTAACTATAAATATTTGTGGCTTCCACATAGTGTTGGAAAGGAGCAGAAGTGCAAAATCACCACTGGAGGGTCCATGGCAACATGGCACATACTGCTTTTAGCATGAGGGGTCTAGTAGAGTTGCGAATGCAATAGACCCTGTAATTAAACATTTGTAACTTTGGGCCAAAAAAATTATATTTTTGTAACATTAACCGGCTGTCACTCATTTTGTGAGCAGTTTGAAAGTTTCAATAGGAGCTGTTCGGTGCCACCACTTGTCCAAATTGGAGATCTGTGAGTGTGTTCATAATATAAGGATAGAGCTCTTCCTCTAGTAGATTTTTTTTGATGTATAAGTAATAAAGGCTTACAGGACTGAAAGATTTTTTTTAAGAGCCTGCCTAAGGCAAGCTCTGTTC
>NW_009706344.1:1709-6901 GCF_000703405.1 Apaloderma vittatum | reverse complement strand
GAAAGAGTGAAGCCCTAGCTCTCCTACAGCTGATGGCAAAACTCCCATTGACTTCAATGGGGGTAGGATTTCTTCCAAAGTGTACAGAGTATTCCCAAGTCAAAATGTAAGCACACGGGCTTATTAATAAATGCACAATAACATGGCAAGCCAAAGGCAGTATAAGTACTAAGATGGAGTGTGATTCAGTTTAAATGCCAATAGCAGACTTACTTTTGGAATCTGTGAAGGATCCAGATGCCACAGCTAAGATCTCTCACATTCAGACATCTGGATTCATTGATTGCTATTCAAAAGGAAATAATTAATAAAAAAGAAAACGGCAGAGTGGTGCTAAATATCTAATGGCACAGTTCTTTAAAGTGATTATGAGCTATTTTTTAATGTTTAAGTAAGTGAGAGCTGGATTCCTTTTTGTACAGTCCTTATTTCACCTCCTTCCAAGAGAAAGTGAGAAATAACAACTGGAGTTAACAGCACATATGGAAGTTTCAGGAAATTTTGAAATTACGGTTTAAAAACAGGAAAGAGGATGCTTTTAATTAATTTGCTTTCCATTTTATAGCTATTTCTACAAAGCAATTGGCATTATATATATTATATGTGTATTTGAATTAGAGATGACTATCCCACTGTTGACTACTTTCTACAAAAAAACCCAAGTAATACATGTTTGGTATATTTGATATAGTATGGAGTCTTCTTTCCTGTATGCATTATAACTGTGGCTGAGTGCAGTGGCCTGTTCATTTGCTCTGTCCTGCAAAGGAATGCCTCTGCTAATTAACTTGATGCAGATGAGAAAGTTGTCTTATACAATAGTTACATTTGAATGTTAGTTTTCACTGTCTTTTATCAAAGAAAAGTCTTGAAGTCATTCTTCCTGCCTGTAAGGGCCACAGCAAAGATGCTTCATGTCTTAAAAGAGAGAGGAGGAGCGGAGAAAGAGGAGTCTTTCATGTAAGTTGTTTTTTCTGGGTATTTTAATCCTATCTTTGGAGGACTGGTGACCCTAACCAGGGGTTGCAGCAACAACCTTTTAACAGAGGTCTGATAAGTCTATGAAGTAATCAATTTTTGTCTTATCATTTCCAGTGGCATGTCTTATACTGAAAGCATTTGCAAGTCAGGGAAGGAGATACCCGGTAAAAATAATTTTCTTTTCACTCATTACTACATGATTTTTAATTGAAGAGAAGTATTTTTCCCTGTTTGGACAATATGTCCAAACATATGTATAAGAATGGCACTTGAAATTCACATGTCTGTGACACTGAGCTTAAAGCAGTACTCACTTTTATACTGTTCATATCAAACATGAGCAAGTGCTGACATCTCTATTACAATTAATGTTAAGAGGCAGGAACTTTACACATTAACTGAGTAATGGTTTACAGTAAATTTTTTGTCCTTGATATGAACAGTGCAATTTTCCTTACACTGCTTTGCTGAAGGAACGGGTAAAGGATCCTATTTCACATTAGGAGAGGCAATTTTTATTTTATTAATTCTCACAAGTAGTAAATATTTTATTACTAGTTTCGAAAGAACTGGGAATGGTGGCATAAATGTAGAAAGCATATACCAAAAGAACTTAGATACCTATGGAGCAGTAACTTAATCTCATGTTCCATAGCCTCTTTAATAAGGAGGAGGAGTAATAAAAGTTTAGACCAATTAAGAACACCCAGAGGGTGAAATTCAGATCGGTTTATGTAACTGTAAACACACAATCATTAAGTGTCTATTTTAAGTGACTCATCAAAATTAGACCAGACTAGATGCACAATAAGATGAAATAATGCCAAGGTAATTAAGGTATTTATAGGCTCATTTAATTTCAGCAAAACTTAAGAGCCCTGAAGATTGCATTGTAAAAATTCTTAGGCATCAAAATGAGAAAATAAGAACTTTATGAGCTTTTTTAAAATCTCCTTATACTTAGGATAGTACATCTTCTCTGTTTACAAGGGCAATGTTTTTAAACTAGAGCACAGTAAGTTTAGACTAGTTATCAGAAAGAAGTTCTTTACAATGAGGGTGTTGAAACTCTGGAAGAGGTTGCCCAGAGAGGTGGTGGAGGCTCCAGCCCCGGAGGCATTCAAGGGCAGGCCTGATGGGGCTCTGAGCAACCTGATCTAGTTAAATATGTCCTTGTTCCCCGGTGGGGGTGGACTAGATGACCTTTAAAGATCCCTTCCAGCCCAACACGTTCTATGATGCTATGGTTCTATGATTCTAAAAATTTTGTGTGCAGCATTAAAATCTGAACCAACTGTCCAAGATAGCTTAATATTCAGTGGAAAGACAAAAGCATGCTGAATATGAGTCCCATGCTCTCTTTTAGATTTAGCTTCAGGATGAGATGAGGATTCTTTTTTCATTAGGTAGGTTCTAGATGAAATACATACATATATATTAGAAATGTTTGATCAGACTAATCTAGATGGCCAATCTAAGGTTATAAACACACAAAAGTTGGTGAAAAAGATCCCACTTTAATCGCATACCTGTAGATAACTAAATGCCATTAAAATGTTGCCTGAGGATGTAAATCAGGTGAAAAAAAACCCCATAATACCAGGAAACTGGAGGTGTTTTAACATAACGTGTTCCTATAATGTGGAATCTTCTGATGTAGGGTGTCACTAGGAATCTTCAAGTAGCAACCTAGGAATCTTCAAGTAGTTGAAAGTAAAATACTCTCACTTCAATATGAAAATACCCTTCCAGGTTAAACAGGAGTAGACTTAATAGACAACGACAAAATTTAGTATCTAATGTACATCTAAATGTCTTTTGGAATGAAGTGAGTAAATCAGTAATCTCCCACAGAGTTTTTTTCTATGCTTTGCGTTACTCCGTTTTTTACTTATAGAATCATAGAATTGTCAGGGTTGGAAGAGACGTTAAAGATCATCTAGTTCCAAACCCCCTGCCAGGGACAGGGACATCCCCCACTAGATCAGGTTTCTCAGAGCCCCATCCAGCCTGGCCTTAGAAACTTCCATGGGGCTTCCACCACCTCTCTGGGCAACCTGTGCCAGTGTCTCACCACCCTCATGGGGAAGAACTTCTTCCTAACGTCCAATCTGAACTGATCCATCTCCAGCTTCAATCCATTCTGCCTAGTCCTATCATTACCCGACATCCTGAAAAGCCCCTCAGCAGCTTTCTTGTAGCCCCCTTAAGATACCTGAAGGCCACAATAAGGTCTCCTCAGAGCCTTCTTTTCTGCAGACTGAACAACCACAACTCTCTCAGTCTGTCTTCACAGGAGAGGTGCTCCAGCCCTCTGATCATCCTCGTGACCCTTCTCTGGACTCACTCCAGCATATCCAGATCTTTCTTGTGCTGTGGGCTCCAGTACTGGACGCAGGACTCCAGGTGAGGTCTCACGAGAGTGAGGTAGAGGGGCAGAATCACCTTCCTCAACCTACTGGCCACGGACCTCTTGATGCAGCCCAGGACACAATTGGCTTTCTGGGCTGCAAGTGCCACTGATGACTCATGTTGAGCTTCTTGTCCACCAGTACCTCCAAGCCCTTTTCTTCAGGGCTGCTCTCAACCAATCACTGCCCAGCCTGTATCGGTGCTTGGTATTGCCCCGACCCAGATGGAGGACCTTGCACTTGGTCTAATTGAACTTCCTGAGGTTGGCCTGGGCCCACCTTTCCAGCCTGTCGAGGTCCCTCTGGATGGCATCCCTACCCTCCAGGGTGTCAGACAACCCGCACAGCTTGGTGTCGTTGGCAGACTTGCTGAGGGTGCACTCAATGCCACTGTCCATGTCACTGACTTGTAACACTATGAATAAAGCATCTACTTAGTTTGTTGGGGACAAACATTCAGGTCCCTTCTCTGCACATAAAAGGATGAAAAAATCATACTAGTACGCATCAGAGAAACAACAGGTTTATATAGCACATCTCTTTTAATCCTTTCATTTGCGCCTGTACCATTCCGTGTGCTCATCGTAAGGGTGTCATTTTAAAATGGGAATTTCTACTTTCTTCTTTCTGTATGAAATTCTAACAGCTGAGCACTTTCTCTGGCCATAAGTTGCATAATGGGACTGGTCTACTGGTAACTAGTTATTTGTGCATGAAGTCCCTCTGTATTTGGAACCCTGGGGGAGATCTGGTTTTGCCCTAACTAGAAGACCACAGAGACTCTTACATTGGAGAGGTAACAGTGATATGGAAACACACTTACCAGTGTAGGAATCTATAGGAATTTGTTTAGAATCTGGTTCCTCAGTTAAACTATGCATTTGAATTAAATTGGAAAGATATGTCACAATGCTGTTAGAGACTCTCTGTCAAATCTCCTTAGTATAAACGACTGGTTTTCTGAAAACTGGCTCAAAAGTTTCTAGAGTTTCTAGAGTTTCAAAGTCTCCTCCCTTTGTTTATTACATAATTAGAATTCGAAAATTTTGTTGGAGAATCTGAAGGCAAAAGAGGAGTTAGGAACGTATACTTTTATTTTATTTTTCAAAAGAGAATACTCTCTTGAGCATGAAAAAAGGCAATAGGAAATACCATGAGCAAAGTAGACAGAAGATATTAATGACCAGTGGCCACACACAAGATTAGGTTTGAATAGGGAAAAAAAATTATTTTCAGTAGGAAATGTGATTTCACTTATGCATGTATGGAATACAGCAGAGGGAAATACTAGATGTACAGAAAAAAGTGCAAGGTCCTCCAGCAGGGTTGGGGCAATCCTTGGTATCAGTACAGACTGGGGGACAATGTGATAGAGAGCAGCCTGTGGATAAAGACTTGGGAGTAGTGGTGGATGAAAATCTGAACATGAGGCAACAATGCACACTTGCAGCCTGGAAGGTCAATCTCATCCTGGGCTGCATCAAAAGAAGTGTGGCCAGAAGGTTGAGAGAGGTGATTCTGCCCCCCTGCCTTGCTCTGGTGAGACCTCACCTGGAGTACTACATCCAGCTCTGGAGCGTGCAACACAAGAGGGACATGGACCTGTTGCAGTGGTCCAGAGGGGAACCCCAAATATGATCACGGTGTTGGAGCACCTCCCTTATGAGGACAGGCTGAGAGAGTTGCAGTTGTTCAGCCTGGAGAAGAGAACGTTCCCAGGAGACCTTATTATGGCCTTCCAGTACATAATGGGTGCCTTCAGGAAAGAAGGAGAGGGACTCTTTATCAGGGAGTGTAGGG